>NC_061510.1:9609290-9623083 GCF_022539505.1 Lolium rigidum | reverse complement strand
TAAAATTCAGGCAACACGGATAAGTGAACAAAACAAATCAATAAAAGCAACGGGGCTTTACGGTGATCCAATGGATCGGTGCAAGCAACAGCCAGCTTGCATAAGCCAACAACAATAACCACCGGATTAAGTCCGTATGATACACACACATGACAGAGTGAGCAACAGTGAGCCACATACACTAAGGAGCAGCTTTTACAAGTAACTGGTGATCACATGATCACCAGAAGCTTGCTAGAGCATGCTACTGCATGCTAGAACTCATTCCAAGTAATTAACACATGAACAGATAATTAAATAACTGAACAATTGCATCCCAGATAAAGGCATCAGGCTTTACAATTGTATCCAGAAGCACATCAAAGGCTTGATGAACCAAAGGATCACAATATACAAGAACAGCACATGTAACTCCATCACTAAATCACACTGCTAAGCCAACAGTATAGCTCAATGGAGCATAATAATGATCATGAATTATAGCACAGAGACAGCATACCAGAAACACTGGCACTTGCCAAAGGCAAGGATCATGCACCATGATCAAGCCAGGGAGTAGTAATTGCTCATACAGGAGAGTCAGGAGCAAGATAGCAGTAGCAGCTAGCAATCCATGGCAGCAGAAAGCACAGCAGCACAGGCAACACAGCGGTAGCACACGCAGAGCACAGCAACATAGCACAGCAGGAGCAGGCAAGCATCTCCACAGGGAGAAGTCGGCCAATGGCCGAGCTAGACGTAGAAGGGGAGAAGAAGAGAAGATAGAACAGGTAATAGAGGAGGAACGAGGAGGAGAAACTTACAGGCGAAGCAGATGAACACGACCGTGGCGGCACGGCGGCACACGCCGGGCGACGGCGGCGCCAGGCCAAGCCAAGCCTGGTCGCCACATCACCGCAACGCCGGTATCTCCACGGCATCACCACGGCGCCAGGGACGCCGACGAACGGCGGATCTTCGCGGATCCGTGCGGCCGAGGCGCAGATGCGTTGGGGAAGAGTCGAGGTGGCAGCGAGCGTCAAATCGACGCGGACCACCAGGTCCGCCGTCGAGAGGCGGTCCAGATCCACACCGGATCGTCGCCGATGATGGCCGGAGGCGGCCGGAGCAGGGCGACGACGGCGGAGGCGATTCAGGTGTCGCGGGAGCCCGAAAGGGGATTAGGGTTGCGGGGTAGAGGACGACGAAACGACTGGGTCGGTTGGACCGAGCCCACTGGGCTGGTCCAACCTAACCAGCTCGGTCTCCTGACAAGTGGGGCCGAGGGTATTTTGGGCATTTCCCAAAATACCCATTTAAACAAGAATTTCCAAGAATTTTATAAAATAAAATATAACTCCAAAAAAATAAATAAAAATATGAAAATGTATCAGCATAAAATTCTCTACCTAAATAAAATATCAAAGAGAATTTTTGAAGACAATTAAGAATGAGTCTTAATTTGAGGATTTAAATAATCATTTAAATCACACATATATTTTTCAATAATAAAAATAAGTCCATTAATACCTTTGGACTTCAAAACACCTTGACAACATTTCAAGGTTGGATTTACCCTAAATCAAGTATCCCTAAGATGTTCTTAGTATCTAACCTCTCATAAAATAGCAACGACATCGGAAAGGGGGGGAAACAAACCCTAAAACTGGAATCATGCATTATTGCTTTTTTAACCATTGCCCTTATCGGACAATGATGCTATTTTTCAGAACAAGAGGACAAGGGTCAGTCCATACCTTCCAACTGCAGAACTTTGCAGTGTTCAGGCAAGTTCATCACTTGCTCATGTCATTTGATTATCTTTATCAAATTACTTGCAAAGTACTATGGTTATCACTATTGCATAAAAATCAAAACCACTACTTTCATAACTATGAATATGACTATGTGGTGGGCAATGGAACCATGGATTGTGTTGATATGGTGGAGGTTCCATTGCACGGGTTTATATCCATCTAGGATTAAACAACAAATGTCGCCAAGTGATTCTTGTGCCGTAATACCCGTGTTAACCATAAGATCCGGAGTGGGACGGAGTAGTCAAAAGTGTTTCCACCTCTCGTTCATCAACGGATGCGCTTACCGTAGCAGGTTGTGTCTTGTGGAGTAACTTGAGGGTGGGGAGCCCCTTCTAATTCCCCACGGTATAGTCTGTTGCTTACCGTAGCGAGTTCTCGCTTGCGGAACAACTTGAGGGTGGGGATCCCCTTCTAATTCCCCACGGTAATGTGGTCTATGATGGGTTGCGGCTACCGGCGAAGGAGTTTGGTTAACGAGTCCCAAACCGTTGTCGTGGTCGGGGTCCACCCCGAAATTACGGGAATAATGGGACCGACGAGGACCCGTGGTCGAGGTATGCAACAAAGGGTGGGTGTTCGAGGTAGCGGAGGAACATGATTGGCTAGACCTTATACCGGGCCTCACACGAAGGAAGTGTGGACGGGAAAGCTGCCGGTTGGCACCAAGGTTAAGATCTCTTATGGGTAAAGCAACACACCTCTGCAGAGTGTAAAGAACTGTGACCTGTCACTCCCTGTTCCGGGATTGAGGAACTGCGAACGCGGCCGGAAAGGAGCTCCATGAAGTTCTAGTAAACCGGTGAAGGCTGACGGACATAGCTCTTTGAAATAAAAGCAATCTCTTGAAGAAATGTTTATCAAAACTTGCATTGATATTAGACTTTCCGGTCTAATATCGTAGCTAGTGCATTAAACACCTCTTATCTATAATGAACTTGTTGAGTACGCTCGTACTCATACCACTCTTAAATCCCATGCTTAGATTGTCCGAATCGTCCGGAGGAGGACTACGACAACAATGAAGGAGCCGAGATCACCGGCTATGAAGAACCCGACCTCTCGAGGAGGTGTTGAAGGCGTAGACTATCTCATAGTCTACGTGATCCTGGGAGGCTTCCGGAGGAGATCAAGCCTAGAGACATCCGAGTAGTAGAAGTAACCGAGCAGCCCGAACTCTTAGTATTTAGCCGCTCGAGGCAATAAATGTATAGTTTAATGAGACTCCTATATTGTAAGTTGAGTTGGGTTCACCTCGAACCCAGGAGTATTCCTCTTAGGACCCAAGAGGAACTCCAAGACAATATATGTTTAATGCTTGTAATAATAAGTGAATGAGTTATGGACCCTGCTATGTTCTGTTGTACTACTCTGAGGGATGTAATATTTACGGAATGGTACTTCGTGAATGTTATATCAACGACTGGCATACTACAACATGCAGTGGTATGCAGGGTCACCACAAAGACTGAGCGCACTAACCATACGTGGGGTTCAGTGGGCCCCCCTCGACCAATTCCGGAACTACTTCCATTGTCCAAGTGCCACAAATAGTATTTGGTGTGTTTACTCTTTTATCGCGTGCATGCCAGCTTGTTACTTATTTTTTTTTGGAAGCCCCTGGGTGCCTTGTATCCCTTGTTTCTGGTACGCACGTATAGGTCGCGGAGCCTCTGCGAAGTGGTTTATCGCCCCAGTGTGTGCTAAACCCCCTAGCATGTTGACGCATATAGCTAGGTCCGCTTCGGAGACTCGGCCGAACTCCGTAACGGGTTTAACTTAGTTAGGTGGCTCTTGGACTTGGTCTGTGGTGAAGGGAGAGGTAGTGTCGTGATACTCTGCTTTGATCCAGTAGGGTTGATCGAGCGTATGAGACCAGTAGTGCACCCCTGCAGGGTTACAATCTTTTCGAAAAGCCGTGTCCGCGGTTATGGACGACTTGGAGAAGTGTCGCTTGATCATAGACAACTTTCACCCTTTACCTGTTAATTAACTTGCGTAGTAATTAGCAGAACTATAATAAAAACTGGTTAAAACTGTACACCATGTGAGTGCCTTCGCATCTTCTTCCTGTAGCATGTAGAAGGGGGAATGCATCGGCTGAGTTATGTTTGCAGAGTTTTAGAACTGTTATATGCACGCTCTCTTATCTATATCTTGCAGACGGAAAGTTGAGAGTGTCTCTATAGGTTGTAGTGCAAGCTTTGCTGCCGCTAAGCCCACCATATAGCCGGCGAGCGCAGCCAATATTCTAAGTCTCGCTGGGTACGCGCCTTGGTACTCACCCTCGCTTTTCCTCTCTTTTTCCGGCAACCGTTGGCCCAATGTTGCAGGTACGACATGTTATGAGTATCCACCTGGATATGGATCCGACCGCTTTATTTATGGACTCTTAGTCCCATTTGCATCTTGTCTGTACTCAGACGTTATTCGCTTCCGCATGATGTATTGATGTATTGTTGGGACATGTGTCCTCTGAGTGTCATTTGCTATCTTGTTCCTTGAGCTTTGCTATATACTTATTTAACTCTTTTGTGTCGTAGAGTTAATGTTGTGATATCATCTGTGATGCTATGCCCTTGTAACCTGTGCACCGTGCGTGTTTCATATCGAGTGCACAGGAAGGCGAGACACCTAGGCCTGGATGCGTGTACGCGAGGGGCACTAGTTCCGCGTCCGTATTCCTACTCCTAGGGTCAACAGCTTGGTACTCCGACACGGATACGTATTCACGAGGGGTACTAGTTCCGTGATGCGTATCTAACTTCGGGGCCCGACAAGCTGTAAACCTGAGCGTTGACGTTGATGATGAAGTCTGAATGAAGCCGTGTATCTTAGTATCCGTGACACATGACACATATAAGAAAGTAAACTTGCCAGGAACCCACTTTGAACTGAGTTGCGGACTAGTATCATGGGCAAATTATATCAGGAGCAAATTGACCCAACTTGTTGTACACTAGCCAGCTCGTCGTTGAGTATCTGTGAGCAGGGTGCACGTTTCTGTTTACAACGCGTAGCTGCGTACGTTACACCTACGGGAGTAGGAAAGAGGAGACCAGAATGGCAAAACTCTAAACCACAAGCTAGTCAATGGCGTCTTCATTTTTCCTGCGTTTGTTTAAGACCGGCCTGTGAATGATAATTAACTCTTGTGAACTCCAATGAGAGAAAATTCTACACATGATTATGGGCGCCCCCTGTGCGTGACACGTACGCCCTGTGAACTGGAACACTAAATGAACCTTCATCTGAATCTGCTGAATCTGCAGAGGCTGCATATATACTTGCGTGAGAACACTGGTAGAAAAACGCTCATCTATACCGGTTCCATAGGGGCATTAGTACCGGTTGAGCAACCGGTATTAATTATCCGGCACTATTTCGTACCGGTTGCTTACGAACCGGTATAAAAGGGGCCTCCACGTGGACCACCAGGAGAGCTCAGGGCCAAGGAGCTTTGGTACCGGTTGGTAATACGAACCGGTACCAAAGGTTCCCACCCGCGGCAGGGATTTGCCCAAATCTCTGCCGCGCGCAGAATTGGATTTTTAGGGTTTTTGGAGGGGTTTAGGGATATCGGTTTGTTTCATATCGCGTCGATGCACCGAAACGCGTTTGGGTTTAGGTAGTACATGAAGATCAAGATGATGCATAGCAAGTTGGTGCATATAATATAACACACATGTAATTGCATAAGATCGCAAATTAAGTAGCACTGTGCATGAAGATCGATCTTCATGCATAGTGGTACTCTCCGAGGCGTACTCTATATATGTCTATTACATGTAGCATAGTGGTACTCTTCGAGTCAACTATATATGTAACATGTACATCTTCATTCATAGTGGTACTCTGCGAATGGTGGTATGACGTCCCGAAGGAAAAATCCCGCCAATTCCTCGCCTATTGCTATGAAGCGGTCATCGATTGAGAGCTTGTTCCGCTTTCTTGCCAACTATAAAAGAATAAGATACAAATGAATACATGAAACAACTATTACTGAAACTCAACACAACTTATGATAAGAAAACAAATTTGTGAAGATTGTTTTTGTACCTCTTTATTTCTTTCATTATTCGTTCTCTCGCTGAAAATTCTGCGGATGTACTCGCAAACGAAGAATCCACAGAGATCGGTCCCTTGTGGTTGTTGCGGGCATTTCTTTACAAGAATATAATTCAATCAAACAATAGTCAAGTATGATAATTAAAAGGTGTGTGGACCTAGGTAGTACTACTTACTTTCGCACGCCATCGCAGCTTCGGTGTCCATTCACGGGACGTATCTTCCTTGATGAAAGTTTGCCATACGCTGCTCGACAAAAGAAAATGCATAAAAGAGTCATCAATTAGTTCAAAGCAGGAAATTAACGAAACAAAGCGATAAGAATTAAAATTACCTTCGAGCATTAAAAAACAAGACACGTATAGTTCCGATTTTTTGCTTAGTGAGTCAAAGACTTCAACTTCTCCAATTTCCATATTGATGACGAGAAGAATAAAGTGAAACCTACGCACGTTTCAATATGTAGTGTCATATATATAAGTCATTAGTTAAAATTTTGACATACGGTGAGCAAAATATAATGTGTTATAAGACAGTAAGACTCACTCGAAGTTGTAAGGCCAAATTATTAGCTTTTTGTCACGTTGTCGCTTCAAAAACCTTAGCAAAGTCTGCGGTGTATCCTTGTTATAGAGGGGATTCTCTATGGTTTTAACATGCATTGTGTGCGGGTCAATGAACCCAATGTCCGTGATTTCGTCCCTTTTGCATTCGAGCATCTTCGATCTGCATAATATAGCGCACAAAAGATTATAATCTGCAGACAATGAACGAGCTGAGCTAAAGACTTCTCAAATTAAATAAATAAATCACTTACAGACAATAGCAACCGATGATTGATTTGTCGAGGGCCCGGAGATTGTATAACCGAAAGAGTTCGGCGAAGTCAACGTTCACACGGTACTCCCGGAGTAGTGCTCTTCCCTAACTCGCACCATGATAGTCTCGATCCCTTCCTTTGAGGCATTAAGGTACCACGAATGCAAGTTACGCATACATGTTGGTACCTTCCTCGAGATTCTCGACCAAATCTTTCCCTTGAACAAATTGATATGCTCGTTCGGCGAAGGCGTAATCGGCTGCGTCTTGTCGAGAACTTTGAACGGTCTTCCCGTCAAACACCTTGAGAGGGGCGACCGATTGAACGGGTTGTTGTCCGAGCTGGTAGACTTGGTGTATCCCTTTTATCTCCCGATACCTGATTTAACGGGTTTTGTCGCCTCGATCATCTTGTCATACGACCTTTCAATAGAACGCGCATAGTCGGATGGCGGCGATGGTACAGTGGTCATATAGATTGTCAACGGTACGCACAACTTTCACCGGATCTAGTGTCTTCTCGAAAGGTATCTCTGGCACTTTCGGTGCAAAAAATTTCTTCACCTCGGCCTGAACGGCCTCCGCGTTTTCCTCTGGAGTTTTTTCCCAAGGTAACTTCTCAGTAGGCGTCAGTTGTTTCTCCTTTCTAGCTTTCATCCTAGGCGGCGTACCATTCCGCTTAACGGACGCTGTCTTACGCGGAGGATCTCGAGATGGTGGACTCACGCTGGGGTCCCTCTCAGGTAGGTGTGGACTTGGCTGCTCACCAGGACTGCCACCAGGAGGAGTCGATGGCATTTGCTGCTCATGTGTAGGAGTCGGTGGCCTTTGCAAAAGGACGACGTACTTCTTCGGCCATAGGGCGAAACCGTGCTTGACATCGGCCGGTGTCCTCTCATCTTCACCTCTAGGAATATCAAGCTCCACTGTTTCAAAACCCGGAACAACTTCATCCACCCCGACACGAACACGGCCGGGTGGAATGGGCATATGATGGTGCATTGCTCCATCTTCACTTGGGTACACATAGCCGACCGCCACCTTAACGGACGCGGTCCTGAATAACATATGTAGCTCGCAATCTGTCTTCTCCGTGACATAATCCACGGGGTAGCTTCCTCCACACCCGTCAAGATGCGAGGAACCGACATCGCTTCTTCGCTGAGATGGGGCAGCATCTCCATGTGGATCCTGTAGAAACAGCGGCTGATCAGGTGCCCTCTGATTTCTCTCAAGAGCCTCCACCCTAGTTAACAATTCCGTTACAATGTCGGCGTCCTTCTTCTTCTTTCGCGAACGGCTTCTATAAGTGTCAGCGCTGTCCGGCCACGCTTCCTTCATGGTGAGACCTGGGCGAGCTCGTACCCATCCAACGTGTTCAGGGTTCCCCAGAGCGAGTGTCAGCTCGTCATTCTCTCGATCGGGAATGTACTCTCCCTTTCTGACCTTATTAAATGCATCTACAAGCTTCGGTACAATTGACTCAATTTTTTCCTTCCATTTTCCCTTCGCAACGATCAGCCCTGTCTTTGGGTCCAACCCTGCCCCATGAGCGAACAACCGTAACTTGGACCGTTCGGGCCGGTCCCATGTCTCGTGGAGTGATTCCATCATTCATCGGCTTTATTCTCAAACGCCGTCCACTTCGGAATGGCACTCTTGTAGCCACCGACCCCAAATGATGCGGAAGTTTCTTCTTTGAAGCATTTTCGGTATTTTTCTTCGATCGGGACAGAAAAGTAGACGATTGCTTATACTCCTTAAATGCGGGCCGCTGAGCTTTTATCTTCACTAGATTATCATCGAATACTGGATCTTCATTCTTATATTTGTCCCATAGATTTTTCTTCCAGGTCTGGAATTGTATGGCCATCTTCTTCAATGTCCATTCCTTGGCTTTTTTCTTCTGGCCTTCCGTCATGTCTTCCGGTAGGCTGAACTTTGTCAGTAGCGTGTCCCAAAGAAATGTTTTCATCATCTCGTTGACATAACTAGCACCACTCTCCGCGTTCTTCGGCTTATGCCACTCTTGAATGCTGATCGGTACATGATCCCTAACAAGAACTCCGGCTTGACTTGTAAATTTGCGGCAAAACTCTTTGGGATGCTCTGGTTCACCATTAGCCTTGAATGCCGTGAGGGCTAACCTGCCCTCGCTCTTTAGCACCCGTCGGGCCTCGTTTTGATCTACCGTACTTGCTCGATGATCCGAAGGCTAAAAGAAAAAATTATTCGTTAATAAGTGCAATACAAATAAATGAATGCATCTAGGGATGAACATATAGACTAATTGATACATAGATATACACCTCGCCGGAGTTTGTGATGGACACTTCGTTGTCTCTTCTAATTTGTTCGACTCAAGTCCCTCGCCGAAATCATTCGGAAAGTCTTGGAACTCGTTGTCATCTCCATCGTCGGGTTCCGGACCACGGGCACTCTCATAGATCAATTTCCGCACCGCTTCTTCCCCCTCCTCATCTCGGACGAAGGTGCCGTCCTCCATACCTCAATGTCACTCGCAAAATTAAGAAAGCAATTAGAAAACAATTCAAATGAAGAAAACAATAACCCTAACCCTAACACTCGGCGCTACTCGTCTCGCTCTTCTCTCTTTTTCTCGACCCTAACCCTAACACTCGGTGCTCCTCCTCTCGCAAGCTCACAGACGGCAACAACAACGGAGCAAGGCGACTATTTCTGCAAAGAAGGACCTCCCATCTAGGCGGCCTGTATAGGAGAAAATGCCCTACACTGCTCATGTTACCTGCATTTTGCCCTATCAATCAACAAAAAAATTACCAATATGTATAAACTCTTTCCGTGCGCGAGGCGGTGCGAGGCGGCGTGATTGGGGGCTACCTGCAGCGTGTGCGGCGGCCGGGCAGCGTGCTTGGGGGCGGCGAGCGCGAGGGCAGCCTCCCGTGCGCGACGTGATTGGAGGCGGCCTGCTTGGGGGCGGCGTGCGCGGGGTGGCCTCGCCGGCGTGCGGCGGCCGGGCGTGGGGAGGGCGCGGCGGCCGGGCATGGGAGGGCGCGCGGCGGCCGGGCATGGGAGGGCGCGTGGCGGCCGGGCAGGGGGATCGAGGGCGCGCGGCGGCCGGGTGTTTCGTCGAACGGCTTGCCCGGCGTGCGTGAGGGGAGGCGCCGGCGGCGCCCGCCGGTGCGGCCGACGCGCGCGCGGGCTCCTCCCGGCGAGGCGCGTGGCGGCGAGGGAGGCGAGGCGAGGGAGGGCGGCGAGGGAGGGCGGCGAGGGATCAGGAGCTCACCTCGGGTTGGCGGTGGCCGTTGTGGCGCGTGAGGCGCTGCCGGCCGGAGGAGGGGACGCCGGCGTTGTGGCGCGGGAGGCGCGGGAGGGAGGCGAGGCGAGGGGGAGCGGCAGGTGACGACGGCGTGGTCTGGCGACGGCGAGGGGGAGTGGTTGATACGTCTCCGACGTATCGATAATTTCTTATGTTCTATGCCATATTATTGATGATACCTACATGTTTTATGCACACTTTATGTCATATTAGTGCATTTTCTGGAACTAACCTATTAACAAGATGCCGAAGTGCCGCTCTCGTTTTTCGCTGTTTTTGGTTTCGAAATCCTAGTAACGAAATATTCTCGGAATTGGACGAAACAAAGACCCGTGGCCCTATTTTTCCACGGAGCTTCCAGAAGACCGAAGAACACACGAAGTGGGGCCACGAGGTGGCCAAGCTATAGGGCGGCGCGGCCCAAGCCCCGGCCGCGCCGACCTATAGCGTGGGCCCCTCGTGACGCCCCTGACCTGCCCTTCCGCCTACTTAAAGCCTCCGTCGCGAAACCCCCGAGGCGAAAACCACGATACGGAAAACCTTACCGAGACGCCGTCGCCGCCGATCCCATCTCGGGGGATTCTCGGAGATCTCCTCCGGCACCCTGCCGGGAGAGGGGATTCATCTCCCGGAGGACTCTACACCGCCATGGTCACCTCCGGAGTGATGAGTGAGTAGTTCACCCCTGGACTATGGGTCCATAGCAGTAGCTAGATGGTTGTCTTCTCCTCATTGTGCTTCATTGTTGGATCTTGTGAGCTGCCTAACATGATCAAGATCATCTATCCGTAATACTCTATGTTGTGTTTGTCGGGATCCGATGGATAGAGAATACCATGTCATGTTAATTATCAAGTTATTATACATGTGTTGTTTATGATCTTGCATGCTCTCTCGTTTCTAGTAGAGGCTCGGCCAAGTTTTTACTTTTAACTCCAAGAGGGAGTACTTATGCTCGATAGTGGGCTCATGCCTCGCATTGACACTCGGGACAAGGTGACGTAAAGTTCTAAGGTTGTGTTGTGCTGTTGCCACTAGGGATAAAACATTGGCGCTATGTCCGAGGATGTAGTTGTTGATTACATTACGCACCATACTTAATGCAATTGTCTCGTTGTTTAGCAACTTAATACCGGAGGGGGTTCGGATGATAACCCGAAGGTGGACTTTTTAGGCATAGATGCGCTTGGATGGCGGTCTATGTACTTTGTCGTAATGCCCAATTAAATCTCACTATACTTATCATGTCATGTATGTGCATTGTTATGCCCTCTCTATTTGTCAATTGCCCGACCGTAATTTGTTCACCCAACATGCTTTTATCTTATGGGAGAGACACCTCTAGTGAACTCGTGGACCCCGGTCCATTCTTTAATACTCTGAAATACAAATCTAGCTGTAATACTTGTTTTTACTATTTTCTCCGCAAACAATCATCTTCCACACAATACGGTTAATCCTTTGTTACAGCAAGCTCGGTGAGATTGACAACCTCATCTGTTTCGTTGGGGCAAAGTACTTTGGTTGTGTTGTGCAGGTTCCACGTTGGCGCCGGAATCTCCGGTGTTGCGCCGCACTACATCCCGCCGCCATCAACCTTCAACGTGCTTCTTGGCTCCTCCTGGTTCGATAAACCTTGGTTTCTTTCTCGAGGGAAAACTTGCTGCTGTGCGCATCATACCTTCCTCTTGGGGTTGCCCAACGAACGTGTGAAATACACGCCATCAAGCTCTTTTTACGGGCGCCGTTGTCGGGAGATCAAGACACGCCTGCAAGGGGAGTCTCCACTTCTCAATCTCTTTACTTTGTTTTTGTCTTGCTTTATTTTATTTACTACTTTGTTTGCTGCATTATATCAAAACACAAAAAAATTAGTTGCTAGCTTTACTTTATTTGTTATCTTGTTTGCTATATCAAAAACACAAAAAATTAGTTTACTTGCATTTACTTTATCTAGTTTGCTTTATTTACTATTGCTAAAATGGCCAACCCTGAAAATACTAAGTTGTGTGACTTCACTAGCACAAATAATAATGATTTCTTATGCACACCTATTGCTCCACCTGCTACTACAGCAGAATTCTTTGAAATTAAACCCGCTCTACTTAATCTTGTCATGAGAGAGCAATTTTACTGGTGTTAGTTCGATGATGTCTGCTGCCCATCTCAATAATTTTGTTGAACTATGTGAAATGCAAAAGTATAAAGATGTAGATGGTGACATTATAAAATTAAAATTGTTCCCTTTCTCATTAAGAGGAAGAGCTAAAGATTGGTTGCTATCTCTGCCTAAGAATAGTATTGATTCCTGAACTAAATGCAAGGATGCTTTTATTGGTAGATATTATCCCCCTGCTAAAATTATATCTTTGAGGAGTAGCATAATGAATTTTAAACAATTAGATAATGAACATGTTGCTCAAGCTTGGGAAAGAATGAAATCTCTGGTTAAAAATTGCCCAACCCATGGACTGACTACTTGGATGATCATCCAAACCTTCTATGCAGGACTAAATTTTTCTTCGCGGAATTTATTGGATTCAGCTGCTGGAGGTACCTTTATGTCCATCACTCTTGGTGAAGCAACAAAGCTTCTTGATAATATGATGGTTAATTACTCCGAATGGCACACGGAAAGAGCTCCACAAGGTAAGAAGGTAAATTCTGTTGAAGAATCCTCTTCCTTGAATGATAAGGTTGATGCTATTATGTCTATGCTTGCGAATGATAGGACTAATGTTGATCCTAATAATGTTCCATTAGCTTCATTGGTTGCTCAAGAAGAACATGTTGATGTGAACTTCATTAAAAATAATAATTTCAACAACAATGCTTATCGGAACAATTCTAGTAATAACTATAGGCCATATCCTTATAATAATGGTAACGGTTATGCTAATTCTTATGGGAATTCTTACAACAATAATAGGAATACACCCCTGGACTTGAAGCCATGCTTAAAGAATTTATTAGTACACAAACTGCCTTTAACAAATGCATTGAGGAAAAACTCAATAAAATTGATATTCTTGTTTCTAGAGTTGATAGTCTTGCCTCCGATGTTGATCTTTTGAAATCGAAAGTTATGCCTAATAGGGATATTGAAAATAAAATTGTTACTACAGCAAATGCCATCCAAGTTAGAATTAATGAGAATATAAGATTAATGGCTGAACTGCGTGCTAGGTGGGATAGAGAAGAAAATGAAAAACTAGCTAAAAAGGAAAATGTAGCTAAAGTTTGGACTATTACCACCACTAGCAATGCTAATGACTCATATGTTGTTGCACCTCCTACTATCCATGATAAAATAATTGGTGTTGGCAATGCTTCTACTCCTAGTGCAAAGCGCGCAAAATTACTCCGAAACTGCTAAAAACTGCTGAAACTGCTGGTGATAAAACTGCTGAAATTTTTTCCAACCTTGGGGATGATAATCCCATTGCTTTAGATTGTAATGATTTAGATTTTGATGATTGCCATATCTCTGAAGTTATAAAGTTCTTGCAAAAACTTGCTAAAAGTCCCAATGCTAGTGCTATAAATTTGGCTTTCACAAAACATATTACAAATGCTCTCATAAAAGCTAGAGAAGAGAAACTAAAACTTGAAACTTCTATTCCTAGAAAGTTAGAGGATGGTTGGGAGCCCATCATTAAAATGAGAATCAAAGATTTTGATTGTAATGCCTTATGTGATCTTGGTGCAAGTATTTCGTTATGCCTAAAAAGTCTATGATATGCTTGACTTGCCACCATTGAAGAATTGTTATTTGGATGTTAATCTGCTGATAATGCTAAAAAGAAACC
>NC_061510.1:9541472-9609190 GCF_022539505.1 Lolium rigidum | reverse complement strand
ATTTATAGTCCCGGGGACTTTCTAATGAGGGCGTGCACTAAACCGTGCACGAGTAAGATTCTATCTCTAAAATAATAAACTACTAAATAAAGATACACGGGCAATTCAGCCCAAAACCTTTCGTGCCAGGCCGCTTTAGAAATCTTCCATGTAATCTTCCAAGCCCGGCCCACCTCTGGATTTGTTTAAAATCTGGTGATAACAGCCACCAGGTAGTTGATCTCCTGCCGCAGACCCCTGGTGCGTTCCTCCGACGGGGAAGAGAGGTCTACCCCATCGAGTGCACCTTCTGGTGAGAACCCCTTCCATCTGATGCCACCGGAACGGGTTCTGTGAAAAGAGCCGATGAGGTCGGCTTCGAGGGTAGCCTTGATCTCGTTGTATTGCTTCTTGAGGTCGTCAGGCAGATCCTCGTAGGTGGCTGGCGTGCCGTCCGCCATCTCAGATGTAGATGGCGATGTGGTTGATGTAGACGATTGTCCCACCGGGCGTGCCAGAATGTGTTGACTGCCAAAACCCACCGGCGGGCGGCGGCCTTGTCAGCACTGTAGAGCCGGGGGGAGCCTAGAGCTGCGGCTGGCTGAGACCCCTCCGAGCGACGGCCCGCAATGCTCTTCTGGTCACACGCGGCGTTGCGAAGTGCAAGGGCGTGCCACCTGACCTATACCTGGTCGGGAAGGTGATGAGATTGCCTCGCTTAGTTTCTGCAGGGCATACATGTAAACGTTAAATACGAGCCTCGATCGGCTCTCAGGTTATCCTGTGAATCGGCTCAAAGAGCCGATCCACCCATGATCCGTACGGGGTGCACGAATACTTGGTGGTCCTGCTTGATCAAGATGAAGCTAATGAGATCTACGACGATTTAGGGTTTTCACCACATAATCGGATCATCCTACTCCGAGGTTGGGCCGGATGGCCACGCACGGTGCTCGTAAGCCGATCCTAAACAAGGCCAAAAAACCAACATGAAGTTGATCCTAGGAACATCCCGTTTAGGACTTGCGAACGCCACCCTACGTGCCACAGGATCCTCCCCCCCTTCGTAAGGCCAAACTATTGCAGATATTAAACTAATCCTTGTAGAACAAGGAGCAATCGTAACGGATCAGATCTACTAAATAATGATCAAGCGGGGTGCCGCCCCAACACCTGAGATAGGCGTGAGGACGGCTAGATATGCAAGGGTTGCACTACGTAAGCATGCTTAAACGAAGAACAATGCTAACCCTAACACATCTAATGATAACTACGTTGCTCGCCATCAAAAGCGCTTCGAGTACGAGCAACGCATGAACAACGTGGGGCTTGTGCTGCCTAGATCGCAAGATGCGATCTAGGCAGCATGTCGCTACCGATAGAAACCCTCGAGATGAAGGAGTTGGCGATGCGCCGAGATTGGTTTGTTTTTGGGGTTGAACGTGAGTTGTTGTTTATTCCATAAACCCTAGGTACATATTTATAGTCCAGGGGACTTTCTAATGAGGGCGTGCACTAAACCGTGCACGACTAAGATTCTATCTCTAAACTCAAAATAGGTCTAATATGTTACAGATACATGGGCAATTAAGCCCAACAGGCCGATTCATATAATTCTCCACGTATATTTCCTTAAGCCCATCTTGACTGCGGCCCACCTCCTGATCGCGGTTAAATCCTGGTGATAACAGTATTGCCAACCATTGTGGGTAGAATGCTAGATGCCCGGGACCACGTTACTATTGTTTCTTTCTCCTCCTTCATATTTACCTTTTCTAGCCCACGAAAACGGCCAGAAATGCTCGAAATCACGAGTTTTGACGATGCCGCTAGAGTAGTGTACCGGGGGTCACGGGGCATCGAAATCCTCGTGGGAACCGAAAACGTGGACTATAGCCCACGAAAACGGCTAGAAATGCTCGAAATCACGAGTTTTGACGATGCCGCTAGAGTCATGTACCGGGGGTCACGGGGCATCGAAATCCTCTCGGGACCCGAAAACCGTGGACTATAACCCACGAAAACGGCCAGAAATGCTTGAAATCACGAGTTTTGACGATGCCGCTAGAGTCATGTACTGGGGGTCACGGGGCATCGAAATCCTCCCGGGACCCGAAAACCGTGGACTATAACCCACGAAAACGGCCAGAAATGCTCGAAATCACGAGTTTTGACAATGCCGCTAGAGTCGTGTACCAGGGGTCGCGAGGCATCAAAATCCTCCCGGGACCAGAAAACATGGACTATAGCCCACGAAAACAGCCAGAAATGCTCGAAATCGCGAGTTTTGACGATGCCGCCAGAGTCGTGTACCATGGGTCACGGGGCATAGAAGTCCTCCTGGGACCCGAAACCGTGGACTATAGCCCACGAAAACGGCCAGAAATGCTTGAAATAACGAGTTTTGATGATGTCGCTAGAGTCGTGTACCGGGGGTCACAGGGCATCGAAATCATCCCGGGACCCTGGACTATAGCCCACGAAAACGGCCAGAAATGCTCGAAATCACGAGTTTTGACGATGCCGCTAGAGTCGTGTACCGGGGGTCACGGGCATGAAAATACTCCCGGGACCCGAAAACGTGGACCATAGCCCACGAAAATGGCCATAAATGCTTGAAATCACGAGTTTTAATGATGCCGCTAGAGTCGTGTACCGGGGGTCACGGGGCATCGAAATCATCCCTGGACCCGAAAATCGTGGACTATAGCCCACGAAAACGGCCAGAAATGCTCGAAATTACGATTTTTGATGATGCCGCTAGAGTAGTGTACCGGGGGTCACGGGGCATCGAAATCCTCGTGGGAACCGAAAACGTGGACTATAGCCCATGAAAACGGCTAGAAATGCTCGAAATCACGAGTTTTGACGATGCCGCTAGAGTCGTGTACCTTGGGTCACAGGGCATCGAAATCATCCATGGACCCGAAAATCGTGGACTTTCATAACTCGTGAAATGCCGAGTAGGCACGAATTCCCCCAATTTGCGACCTATCATCGGATTTGTTATGTAAATAGGTATATGTTCCTTTCCATTATGAATCGCGATTGTATTGCCAACCATTGTGGGTAGAATGCTAGATGCCCGGGACCACGTTACTATTGTTTCTTTCTCCTCCTTCATATTTACCTTTTCTAGCCCACGAAAACGGCCAGAAATGCTCGAAATCACGAGTTTTGACAATGCCGCTAGAGTCGTGTACCAGGGGTCGTGGGGCATCAAAATCCTCCCGGGACCAGAAAACATGGACTATAGCCCACGAAAACAGCCAGAAATACTCGAAATCGCGAGTTTTGACGATGCCGCCAGAGTCGTGTACCGTGGGTCACGGGGCATAGAAATCCTCCTGGGACCCGAAACCGTGGACTATAGCCCACGTAAACGGCCAGAAATGCTTGAAATAACGAGTTTTAATGATGCCGCTAGAGTCGTGTACCGGGGTCACAGAGCATCGAAATCATCCCGGGACCCGAAAACGTGGACCATAGCCCACGAAAACGGCCATAAATGCTTGAAATCACGAGTTTTGACGATGTCGCTAGAGTCGTGTACCGGGGGTCACGGGGCATCGAAATCCTCGTGGGAACCGAAAACGTGGACTATAGCCCACGAAAACGGCCAGAAATGCTCGAAATCACGAGATTTGACGATGCCGCTAGAGTCATGTACTGGGGGTCACGGGGCATCGAAATCCTCCCGGGACCCGAAAACATGAACTATAGCCCACGAAAACGGGCAGAAATGCTCGAGATCACGAGTATTGACGATGCCGCTAGAGTCATGTACCGGGTGTCACGGGGCATCAAAATCCTCCCGGGAACCGAAAACGTGGACTATAGCCCACGAAAATAGCAAGAAATGCTCGAAATCACGAGTTTTGATGATGCCGGTAGAGTCATGTACCGGGGTCACGTGGCATCAAAATCCTCCCGGGACCCGAAAACGTGGACTATAGCCCACGAAAACAGCCAGAAATGCTCGAAATCACGAGTTTTGACGATGCCGCTAGAGTCGTGTACCGTGGGTCACGGGGCATCGAAATCCTCCTGGGACCCAAAACCGTGGAGCCCACGAAAATGGCCAGAAATGCTTGAAATCACGAGTTTTGATGATCCCGCTAGAGTCGTGTACCGTGGGTCACGGGCATCGAAATACTCCCGGGACCCGAAAACGTGGACCATAGCCCACGAAAACGGCCATAAATGCTTGAAATCACGATTTTTAATGATGCCGCTAGAGTCGTGTACCGGGGGTCACAGGGCATCGAAATCATCCCTGGACCCGAAAATCGTGGACTATAGCCCACGAAAACGGCCAGAAATGCTCGAAATCATGATTTTTGACGATGCCGCTACGGTAGTGTACCGGGGTCACGGGGCATCGAAATCCTCGTGGGAACCGAAAACGTGGGCTATAGCCCACGAAAACGGCTAGAAATGCTCGAAATTATGAGTTTTGACGATGCCGCTAGAGTCGTGTACCGTGGGTCACGGGGCATCGAAATCCTCCCGGGACCCGAAAACGTGGACCATAGCCCACGAAAATGGCCATAAATGCTTGCAATCACGAGTTTTAATGATTCCACTAGAGTCGTGTACCGGGGGTCACAGGGCATCGAAATCATCCCGGGACCCGAAAATCGTGGACTATAGCTCACGAAAACGGCCAGAAATGCTCGAAATCACGAGTTTTGACGATGCCGCTAGAGTCGTGTACCGGGGTCACGGGGCATCGAAATCCTCGTGGGAACCGAAAACGTGGACTATAGCCCACGAAAACGGCTAGAAATGCTCGAAATCACGAGTTTTGACGATGCCGCTAGAGTCGTGTACCGGGGTCACGGGGCATCGAAATCCTCTCGGGACCCGAAAACCGTGGACTATAACCCACGAAAACGGCCAGAAATGCTTGAAATCACGAGTTTTGACGATGCCGCTAGAGTCATGTACTGGGGGTCACGGGGCATCGAAATCCTCCCGGGACCCGAAAACCGTGGACTATAACCCACGAAAACGGCCAGAAATGCTCGAAATCACGAGTTTTGACAATGCCGCTAGAGTCGTGTACCGAGGGTCGTGGGGCATCAAAATCCTCCCGGGACCAGAAAACATGGACTATAGCCCACGAAAACAGCCAGAAAATGCTCGAAATCGCGAGTTTTGACGATGCCGCCAGAGTCGTGTACCGTGGGTCACGGGGCATAGAAATCCTCCTGGGACCCGAAACCGTGGACTATAGCCCACGTAAACGGCCAGAAATGCTTGAAATAACGAGTTTTAATGATGCCGCTAGAGTCGTGTACCGGGGGTCACAGAGCATCGAAATCATCCCGGGACCCGAAAACGTGGACCATAGCCCACGAAAACGGCCATAAATGCTTGAAATCACGAGTTTTAATGATGCTGCTAGAGTCGTGTACCGGGGGTCACAGGGCATCGAAATCATCCCGGGACCCAAAAATCGTGGACTATAGCTCACGAAAACGGCCAGAAATGCTCGAAATCACGAGTTTTGACGATGCCGCTAGAGTCGTGTACCGGGGGTCACGGGGCATCGAAATCCTCGTGGGAACCGAAAACGTGGACTATAGCCCACGAAAACGGCCAGAAATGCTCGAAATCACGAGTTTTGACGATGCCGCTAGAGTCATGTACCGGGGTCACGGGGCATCGAAATCCTCCCGGGACCCGAAAACATGAACTATAGCCCACGAAAACGAGCAGAAATGCTCGAGATCACGAGTATTGACGATGCCGCTAGAGTCATGTACCGGGTGTCACGGGGCATCAAAATCCTCCCGGGAACCGAAAACGTGGACTATAGCCCACGAAAATAGCAAGAAATGCTCGAAATCACGAGTTTTGATGATGCCGGTAGAGTCATGTCCCGGGGGTCACGTGGCATCAAAATCCTCCCAGGACCCGAAAACGTGGACTATAGCCCACGAAAACGGCCAGAAATGCTCGAAATCACGAGTTTTGACGATGCCGCTAGAGTCGTGTACCGTGGGTCACGGGGCATCAAAATCCTCCTGGGACCCAAAACCGTGGAGCCCACGAAAATGGCCGGAAATGCTTGAAATCACGAGTTTTGATGATCCCGCTAGAGTCGTGTACCGTGGGTCACGGGCATCGAAATACTCCCGGGGACCGAAAACGTGGACCATAGCCCACGAAAACAGCCATAAATGCTTGAAATCACGATTTTTAATGATGCCGCTAGAGTCGTGTACCGGGGGTCACAGGGCATCGAAATCATCCCTGGACCCGAAAATCGTGGACTATAGCCCACGAAAACGGCCAGAAATGCTCGAAATCACGATTTTTGACGATGCCGCTACAGTAGTGTACCGGGGGTCACGGGGCATCGAAATCCTCGTGGGAACCGAAAACGTGGGCTATAGCCCACGAAAACGGCTAGAAATGCTCGAAATTATGAGTTTTCACGATGCCGCTAGAGTCGTGTACCGTGGGTCACGGGGCATCGAAATCCTCCCGGGACCCGAAAACGTGGACCATAGCCCACGAAAATGGCCATAAATGCTTGCAATCACGAGTTTTAATGATTCCACTAGAGTCGTGTACCGGGGGTCACGGGGCATCGAAATCATCCCGGGACCCGAAAATCGTGGACTATAGCTCACGAAAACGGCCGAAATGCTCGAAATCACGAGTTTTGACGATGCCGCTAGAGTACTGTACCGGGGGTCACGCGGCATCGAAATCCTCGTGGGAACCGAAACGTGGACTATAGCCCACGAAAACGGCTAGAAATGCTCGAAATCACGAGTTTTGACGATGCCGCTAGAGTCATGTACCGGGGGTCACGGGGCATCGAAATCCTCTCGGGACCCGAAAACCGTGGACTATAACCCCCGAAAATGGCCAGAAATGCTCGAAATCACGAGTTTTGACAATGCCGCTAGAGTCGTGTACCAGGGGTCGCGGGGCATCAAAATCCTCCCGGGACCAGAAAACATGGACTATAGCCCACGAAAACGGCCAGAAATGCTCGAAATCGCGAGTTTTGACGATGCCGCCAGAGTCGTGTACCGTGGGTCACGGGGCATCGAAATCCTCCTGGGACCCGAAACCGTGGACTATAGCCCATGAAAACGGCCAGAAATGCTTGAAATAACGAGTTTTAATGATGCCGCTAGAGTCGTGCACCGGGGGTCATAGGGCATCGAAATCCTCCCGGGACCCGAAACCGTGGACTCCGACGAAAACGGCCAGAAATGCTCTAAATCACGAGTTTTAATGATGCCGCTAGAGTCGTGTACCGGGGGTCACAGGGCATCGAAATCATCCCGGGACCTGAAAATCGTGGACTATAGCTCACGAAAACGGCCAGAAATGCTCGAAATCACGAGTTTTGACGATGCCGCTAGAGTACTGTACCGGGGGTCACGGGGCATCGAAATCCTCGTGGGAACCGAAAACGTGGACTATAGCCCATGAAAACGGCTAGAAGTGCTCGAAATCACGAGTTTTGACGATGCCGCTAGAGTCATGTACCGGGGGTCACGGGGCATCGAAATCCTCTCGGGACCCGAAAACCGTGGACTATAACCCACGAAAATGGCCATAAATGCTCGAAATCACGAGTTTTGACAATGCCGCTAGAGCCGTGTACCGGGGGTCGCGGGGCATCGAAATCCTCCCGGGACCGAGAAAACATGGACTATAGCCCACGAAAACAGCCGGAAATGCTCGAAATCGCGAGTTTTGACGATGCCGCCGAGTCGTGTACCGTGGGTCACGGGGCATCGAAATCCTCCTGGGACCCGAAACCGTGGACTATAGCCCAAGAAAATAGCTACAAATGCTTGAAAAAACGAGTTTTAATGATGCCGCTAGAGTCGTGTATCGGGGGTCACAAGGCATCGAAATCATCCCGGGACCCGAAAATCGTGAACTATAGCTCACGAAAACGGCCAGAAATGCTCGAAATCACGAGTTTTGACGATGCCGCTAGAGTACTGTACCGGGGGTCACGGGGCATCGAAATCCTCGTGGGAACCAAAAACGTGGACTATAGCCCACGAAAACGGCTAGAAATGCTCGAAATCACGAGTTTTGACGATGCCGGTAGAGTCGTGTACCGTGGGTCACGGGGCATCGAAATCCTCCCGGGACCCGAAAACGTGGACCATAGCCCACGAAAACGGCCATAAATGCTTGAAATCATGAGTTTTAATGATGCCGCTAGAGTCGTGTACCGGGGGTCACGGGGCATCGAAATCATCCCGGGACCCGAAAATCGTGGACTATAGCTCACGAAAACGGCAAGAAATGCTCGAAATCACGAGTTTTGACGATGCCGCTAGAGTACTGTACCGGGGGTCACGGGGCATCGAAATCCTCGTGGGAACCGAAAACGTGGACTATAGCCCACGAAAATGGATAGAAATGCTCGAAATCACGAGTTTTGACGATGCCGCTAGTGTCATGTACCGGGGGTCACGGGGCATCGAAATCCTCTCGGGACCCGAAAACCGTGGACTATAACCCACGAAAATGGCCAGAAATGCTCGAAATCACGAGTTTTAACAATGCCGCTAGAGTCGTGTACCAGGGGTCGCGGGGCATCAAAATCCTCCCGGGACCAGAAAACATGGACTATAGCCCACGAAAACAGCCAGAAATGCTCGAAATCGCGAGTTTTGATGATGCCGCCAGAGTCGTGTACCGTGGGTCACGGGGCATCGAAATCCTCCTGGGACCCGAAACCGTGGACTATAACCAACGAAAACGGCCAGAAATGCTTGAAATAACGATTTTTAATGATGCCGCTAGAGACGTGTACCGGGGTTCACAGGGCATCGAAATCCTCCCGGGACCCAAAACCGTGGACTCCGACGAAAACGGCCAGAAATGCTCGAAATCACGAGTTTTGACGATGCCGCTAGAGTACTGTACCGGGGGTCACGGGGCATCGAAATCCTCATGGGAACCGAAAACGTGGACTATAGCCCACGAAAACGGCTAGAAGTGCTCGAAATCACGAGTTTTGACGATGCCGCTAGAGTCATGTACCGGGGGTCGCGGGGCATCAAAATCCTCCCGGGACCAGAAAACATGGACTATAGCCCACGAAAACAGCCAGAAATGCTCGAAATCGCGAGTTTTGACGATGCCGCCAGAGTCGTGTACCGTGGGTCACGTGGCATCGAAATCCTCCTGGGACCCGAAACCGTGGATTATAGCCCACGAAAACTGTAGGATAACGTTGCATAGAAAACAAAAAATTTCCTATACCGCGAACACGCAATCCAAGCCAAGATGCAATCTAGAAGACGGTAGCAACGAGGGGTTATCGAGTCTCACCCTTGAAGAGATTCCAAAGCCTACAAGATGAGGCTCTTGTTGCTGCGGTAGACGTTCACTTGCCGCTTGCAAAAGCGCGTAGAAGATCTTGATCACGATCGTTTCCGGCGCCACGAACGGGCAGCACCTCCGTACTCGGTCACACGTTCGGTTGTTGATGAAAACGACGTCCACTTCCCCGTTCCAGCGGGCAGCAGAAGTAGTAGCTCCTCTTGAATCCGACATTACGACGGCGTGGTGTCGGTGGTGGTGGAGAAAACGGCTTGAAATGCTCGAAATCACGAGTTTTAACGATGCCGCTAGAGTCATGTACCGGGGGTCACGGGGCATCGAAATCCTCTCGGGACCCGAAAACCGTGGACTATAACCCACGAAAACGGCCATAAATGCTCGAAATCGCGAGTTTTGACAATGCCGCTAGAGTCGTGTACCGTGGGTCACGGGGCATCGAAATCCTCCTGGGACCCAAAACCGTGGAGCCCACGAAAATGGCCAGAAATGCTTGAAATCACGAGTTTTGATGATCCCGCTAGAGTCGTGTACCGTGGGTCACAGGGCATCGAAATCATCCCTGGACCCGAAAATCGTGGACTATAGCCCACGAAAACGGCCAGAAATGCTCGAAATCACGATTTTGACGATGCCGCTACAGTAGTGTACCGGGGGTCACGGGGCATCGAAATCCTCGTAGGAACCGAAAACGTGGGCTATAGCCCACGAAAACGGCTAGAAATGCTCGAAATTACGAGTTTTGACGATGCCGCTAGAGTCGTGTATCGTGGGTCACGGGGCATCGAAATCCTCCCGGGATCTGAAAACGTGGACCATAGCCCACGAAAATGGCCATAAATGCTTGCAATCACGAGTTTTAATGATGCCGCTAGAGTCGTGTACCGGGGTCACGGGGCATCGAAATCATCCCGGGACCCGAAAATCGTGGACTATAGCTCACGAAAACGGCCAGAAATGCTCGAAATCACGAGTTTTGACGATGCCGCTAGAGTACTGTACCGGGGGTCACGCGGCATCGAAATCCTCGTGGGATCCGAAAACGTGGACTATAGCCCACGAAAACGGCTAGAAATGCTCGAAATCACGAGTTTTGACGATGCCGCTAGAGTCAAGTACCGGGGGTCATGGGGCATCGAAATCCTCTCGGGACCCGAAAATCGTGGACTATAGCTCACGAAAACGGCCAGAAATGCTCGAAATCACGAGTTTTGACGATGCCGCTAGAGTATCGTACCGGGGGTCACGCGGCATCGAAATCCTCGTGGGATCCGAAAACGTGGACTATAGCCCACGAAAACGGCTAGAAATGCTCGAAATCACGAGTTTTGACGATGCCGCTAGAGTCAAGTACCGGGGGTCATGGGGCATCGAAATCCTCTCGGGACCCGAAAACCGTGGACTATAACCCCGAAAATGGCCGGAAATGCTCGAAATCACGAGTTTTGACAATGCCGCTAGAGTCGTGTACCAGGGGTCGCGGGGCATCAAAATCCTCCCGGGACCAGAAAACATGGACTATAGCCCACGAAAACACTCAGAAATGCTCGAAATCGCGAGTTTTGACGATGCCGCCGGAGTCGTGTACCGTGGGTCACGGGGCATCGAAATCCTCCCGGGACCCGAAACCGTGGACTATAGCCCACGAAAACGGCCAGAAATGCTTGAAATAACGAGTTTTAATGATGCCGCTAGAGTCGTGTACCGGGGGTCACAGGGCATCGAAATCCTCCCGGGACCCGAAACCGTGGACTCCGACGAAAACGGCCAGAAATGCTCTAAATCACGAGTTTTAATGATGCCGCTAGAGTCGTGTACCGGGGGTCACAGGGCATCGAAATCATCCCGGGACCCGAAAATCGTGGACTATAGCTCACGAAAACGGCCAGAAATGCTCGAAATCACGAGTTTTGACGATGCCGCTAGAGTACTGTACCGGGGGTCACGGGGCATCGAAATCCTCGTGGGAACCGAAAACATGGACTATAGCCCACGAAAACGGCTAGAAGTGCTCGAAATCACGAGTTTTGACGATGCTGCTAGATTCATGTACCGGGGGTCACGGGGCATCGAAATCCTCTCGGGACCTGAAAACCGTGGACTATAACCCACGAAAATGGCCATAAATGCTCGAAATCACGAGTTTTGACAATGCCACTAGAGCCGTGTACCAGGGGTCGCGGGGCATCAAAATCCTCCCGGGACCAGAAAACATGGACTATAACCCACGAAAACGGCCAGAAATGCTCGAAATCGCGAGTTTTGACGATGCCGCCAGAGTCGTGTACCGTGGGTCACGTGGCATCGAAATCCTCCTGGGACCCGAAACCGTGGACTATAGCCCACGAAAACAACCAGAAATGCTTGAAATAACGATTTTTAATGATGCCGCTAGAGTCGTGTACCTGGGGTCACAGGGCATCGAAATCCTCCGGGGACCCGAAACCGTGGACTCCGACGAAAACGGCCAGAAATGCTCGAAATCACGAGTTTTAATGATGCCGCTAGAGTCGTGTACCGGGGGTCACAAGGCATCGAAATCATCCCGGGACTCGAATATCGTGGACTATAGCTCACGAAAACGGCCAGAAATGCTCGAAATCACGAGTTTTGCCGATGCCGCTAGAGTACTGTACCGGGGGTCACGGGGCATCGAAATCCTCGTGGGAACCGAAAACGTGGACTATAGCCCACGAAAGCGGCTAGAAGTGCTCGAAATCACGAGTTTTGACGATGCTGCTAGAGTCATGTACCGGGGGTCACGGGGCATCGAAATCCTCTCGGGACCCGAAAACCGTGGACTATAACCCACGAAAACGGCCAGAAATGCTCGAAATCACGAGTTTTGACAATGCTGCTAGAGTCGTGTACCAGGGGTCGCGGGGCATCAAAATCCTCCCGGGACCGGAAAACATGGACTATAGCCCACGAAAACAGCCAGAAATGCTCGAAATCGCGAGTTTTGACGATGCCGCCAGAGTCGTGTACCGTGGGTCACGTGGCATCGAAATCCTCCTGGGACCCGAAACCGTGGATTATAGCCCACGAAAACTGTAGGATAACGTTGCATAGAAAACAAAAATTTTCCTACCGCGAACACGCAATCCAAGCCAAGATGCAATCTAGAAGACGGTAGCAACGAGGGGTTATCGAGTCTCACCCTTGAAGAGATTCCAAAGCCTACAAGATGAGGCTCTTGTTGCTGCGGTAGACGTTCACTTGCCGCTTGCAAAAGCGCGTAGAAGATCTTGATCACGATCGTTTCCGGCGCCACGAACGGGCAGCACCTCCGTACTCGGTCACACGTTCGGTTGTTGATGAAAACGACGTCCACTTCCCCGTTCCAGCGGGCAGCAGAAGTAGTAGCTCCTCTTGAATCCGACAGCACGACGGCGTGGTGTCGGTGGTGGTGGAGAAAACGGCTTGAAATGCTCGAAATCACGAGTTTTAACGATGCCGCTAGAGTCATGTACCGGGGGTCACGGGGCATCGAAATCCTCTCGGGACCCGAAAACCGTGGACTATAACCCACGAAAACGGCCATAAATGCTCGAAATCACGAGTTTTGACAATGCCGCTAGAGCCGTGTACCAGGGGTCGCGGGGCATCAAAATCCTCCCGGGACCAGAAAACATGGACTATAGCCCACGAAAACAGCCAGAAATGCTCGAAATCGCGAGTTTTGACGATGCCGCTAGAGTCGTGTACCGTGGGTCACGGGGCATCGAAATCCTCCCGGGACCCAAAACCGTGGAGCCCACGAAAATGGCCAGAAATGCTTGAAATCACGAGTTTTGATGATCCCGCTAGAGTCGTGTACCATGGGTCACAGGGCATCGAAATCATCCCTGGACCCGAAAATCGTGGACTATAGCCCACGAAAACGGCCAGAAATGCTCGAAATCACGATTTTGACGATGCCGCTACAGTAGTGTACCGGGGGTCACGGGGCATCGAAATCCTCGTGGGAACCGAAAACGTGGGCTATAGCCCACGAAAACGGCTAGAAATGCTCGAAATTACGAGTTTTGACGATGCCGCTAGAGTCGTGTACCGTGGGTCACGGGGCATCGAAATCCTCCCGGACCCGAAAACGTGGACCATAGCCCACGAAAATGGCCATAAATGCTTGCAATCACGAGTTTTAATGATGCCGCTAGAGTCGTGTACCGGGGGTCACAGGGCATCGAAATCATCCCGGGACCCGAAAATCGTGGACTATAGCTCACGAAAACGGCCAGAAATGCTCGAAATCACGAGTGATATGGGGTGTCCCGATCTTCTCAGTAAGCAACGGTGGTGATGATGATCACGGGGTGATGGCAGCGGAGAAACACGACGATGTAGTGGATGATAACTTGTATGACGCAACGAGATCTCTCGATTGGTCCCTGTTGCCAGATGCAACAGCTCTCAACCCTGCAAGATATTCGCAACTCCACACACTTGCGCACGTAGCCGCCGACCACGAAGCGGTAAGTTGCAACCGTCTAATTCCCAATGGAACAACGAGATCACACAAGACTTAAACGGGATCTACACAATATCCAAGCAATATGGTGTAGGGAATTCAATAGTTTTGCGAGCAAACAACTAAGAACTAGGGTTTATCTTAAACGTGGTCTAAAGAAACTGGGGGGCGTCCTGGGCACTTATATAGGTGTCCGGGACGAGTTCTGGTCGAAAAGATACAAAAATAACCGACCCAGAATAGATCTGGTCGAGACAGACTCGGACTGGTCCGGTCTGGGATCCGGTCGACCGGGCTGTGGACCGGACGGTCCGGTCTGTGGTCCGGTCAACCGGGCTGTGGACCGGCCGGTCCGGTCGGTGGTCCGGTCAACCGGTCGGAAACCGGGAAGCTGCGAAGATTTCCGGTCTCGCCCGGTACGATAAATTTCCTCCGGTTGGTGGCCGGTTTACGACCGGTCGACCGGGCCGTGGACCGGGCTGGCCGGTCCAGGGGCCGGTCGACCGGGTTCCGGACCGGCCCGGACTTCTTCTTCTCCTCTCGTGCATTCCTCCCGCTCCTCCCTCGCGCGTCCATGAGATATCTTCATGTCCAGCTCCATGTCCAGCTTCACGGCCTTCTTGACGTCCAGATTGCTCCTCTCCTCGTGCGATGCATGTCTCCTCTTGATACCCGATGATACATAAGTAATAGGACTTAGGCAGTATAAAGTTCTCATCAATCAAAGTACCGTTTAGAAACAAGTTCACTCTGTTGTTTAAGTAGCTTCGCACGAGCTCTTGTAATTGGTCCAATCCGAACTTCATTGGACTTGAGCTTCACGACGAGGTTCATC
This sequence comes from Lolium rigidum, assembly GCF_022539505.1. Lineage (NCBI taxonomy): Eukaryota > Viridiplantae > Streptophyta > Magnoliopsida > Poales > Poaceae > Lolium > Lolium rigidum. The sequence continues at coordinate 9,594,566 of NC_061510.1, read as the reverse complement.
TTCATTTGTTAATGACGGAGGTAGTAGTGAGGTAGGGATGTCCTCATCATCTCCCCCCTTCAAAAGGCGTCGACCCCGACGCTCCAAGGTCTTCTCCGTCATATGGTGTCAAATCAGCAACATTGAAAGAATTACTAACACCAAACTCATCAACTGGAAGATCTATCGAGTATGCATTATCATTGATCTTGGCAAGCACTTTGTAAGGACCAGCACCACGAGGCTTCAACTTAGACTTCCGCAGCTTCGGGAACCTATCCTTGCGAAAATGTACCCGGACCATATCACCAGGCTTGAACAACATCTCTTTGCGCTTCTTGTTCATCCTTGCAGCATTGCTCTTGCCTTTCTTCTCGATTAACTCTTTAGTCTTCACATGGATCTTACGCACAAAATCTGCCCTCTTGGATGCCTCCATATTAACTCTCTCATGTATGGGTAAAGGCAACAAGTCAAGTGGAGTAATGGGTTTGAAACCATACACCACCTCAAAAGGACACAGCTACGTGGTAGAATGTACCGCCCTGTTGTAAGCAAACTCCACATGCGGCAAACACTCTTCCCACTCCTTCGAGTTCTTCTTGATCATGGATCTCAACGGTTGTGACAAGGTTCGATTCACCACCTCGGTTTGACCATCAGTTTGGGGATGACAAGTAGTACCGAACAGTAGCTTTGTCCCCAGCTTTCTCCAAAGTGTCTTCCGAAGTAGCTCATGAACTTCACATCACGATCAGAAACAATAGTCTTCGGGACTCCATGTAGTCGAACAATTTCCCCGAAAAACAGGTTAGCAATATGCGACGCATCGTCGCTTTTGTGGCAGGCAATAAAGTGTGACATCTTAGAAAATCTGTCCACTACCACAAATATAGAATCATGGCCCCTTTTAGTACGCGGCAAACCCAACACAAAATCCATACTAATATCTTCCCAAGGTGTAGTAGGTGCCGGTAACGGAGTATACAAACCGTGAGGCTTCAGCTTGGACTTGGACTTGTTGCAAGTAATGCACCTCTTCACATACCTGTCCACGTCCCGCCTCATCTTTGGCCAATAAAAATGATCAGCGAGCATGAGTAGCGTCTTCTCACGCCCAAAGTGACCCATCAAACCTCCAGCATGTGATTCCCGCAATAAGAGCAAACGCACGGACGATTCCGGAACACATAGTTTGTTAGCTCTAAACAAGAACCCATCATGTATGTGATATTTTTCCCATGCTTTACCAAGAGCACATAAGCGATATGGTTCAGCAAAATCATGATCGATAGCATACAAATCACATAGTATCTCTAAACCAGAAATTTTAACATCAAGTTGAGTTAATAGCATATTCTTCCTAGATAGAGCATCGGCAACAATATTATCTTTTCCCTTCTTATGTTTAATAATGTATGGAAAAGACTCAATGAACTCAACCCACTTAGCTAGACGCTTATGCAAAGTAGATTGGGCTTTCGGGTATTTTAAAGCTTCATGATCGGAATGTATGATAAATTCTTTTGGCCACAAATAATGTTGCCAATCCTCAAGAACTCTAATTAAAGCATACAATTCTTTATCATATATAGGATAGTTCAACTTAGCACCAGAAAGTTTCTCGAAAAAATATGCAATTGGGCGACCCTCTTGCATCAATACACCACCAATTCCAGTACCACTAGCATCACATTCAATCTCAAATTGCTTATTGAAATCAGGAAGTGCAAGCAACGGTGCAGAAGTTAACAATCGTTTCAGTTCATCAAAAGCATGATCTTGGGCAACGCCCCACTCAAAAACAACACCCTTTTTAGTCAATTCATTCAAAGGTGCAGCAATAGTAGAAAAATTGGGCACAAAACGGCGATAAAACCCAGCTAGACCATGAAAACTTCTAACTTGACTCACATTCATGGGAGTAGGCCAATTTTGAATAGCTTCAATTTTAGACACATCTACTTCTACTCCATGCTTAGAGACAACATAACCCAGAAATATGACCTTATCTTTGCAAAATGTGCACTTCTCAAGATTACCATAGAGTTTATTATCACGCAACACTTGCAAAACATGTCGAATATGTATAGTATGATCAGATTCATTGCGGCTGTAGATTAATATGTCATCAAAGTATACAACCACAAATTTGCCAATAAATTCACGCAAAACATGGTTCATTAGTCTCATGAAAGTGCTAGGTGCATTAGTTAACCCAAAAGGCATTACTAACCACTCATATAAACCAAATTTTGTTTTAAAGGCTGTTTTCCACTCATCCCCTTCTTTCATCCTAATTTGATGATAACCACTACGCAAATCAATCTTAGAGAACACAGCAGCACCACTCAATTCATCTAGCATATCCTCTAAACGGGGAATAGGATGACGATATCGAATAGTAATGTTGTTTATAGCTCTACAATCTACGCACATACGCCAAGTACCATCTTTCTTAGGAACTAGAATAACAGGAACAACCACAAGGACTAAGGCTTATGCGGATATAACCTTTTTCGAGTAGCGCTTGTACTTGCTTCTGTATCTCCTTCGTCTCTTCGGGATTAGTGCGATATGGCGCCCTATTGGGCAGCGATGCTCCGGGAATCAAGTCAATTTGATGCTCAATACCTCGCAATGGTGGTAGTCCTGCGGGTACCTCCTCCGGAAACACGTCGCCGAATTCCCGCAAAACACTAGAAACACCAAGAGGAAGAGGGGTCATGTCGTTAGAAACCAAAACCGTACCCCTGTACAAAAGCACAAGAGGCATGGCCGTAGGATCCTCACTAAATTCTCTCATGTCTTCTTTGGTGGCTAATGAGACTAAGGAATTCACTCTCTCACTTTTCGTTATATCACTCACGGCATTACAATTCTCTCGCCTATCTATGGATGCATCCTCCAAATTCACTTCAATCTTCTGACGAGACTCATTGACAATCTGTTGTGGTGACATAGGCTGTAAGTTAATTTTCTTGCCCTTGTATTCCAAGTGATATGTATTGGCTCGGCCATTGTGTTGTACAGAACGGTCATAGAGCCAAGGCCGACCCAATAAAAGGTGACAAACCGTCATAGGAACCACATCAAAATCAATGCAATCCTTATACGGTCCAATCTCAAACTCAACACGCACCATATGGTTTACCTTCATCTCACCATTGTCGCTCAACCACTGAATATAATATGGATGCGGGTGCGGTAGGTACTTCAACTTCAGCTTGGTGCATAACTCCTTGCTTGCTAAATTGCGGCAACTCCCGCCATCAATAATGACCTTGCAAGCCTTGTCAGGACCAACCAAAGCTTTGGTTTGGAACAAATTGCAACGCTGAGTAGATGCACTAGGCAACACATTAAGAGCACGCTGCGACACAACAATGGTACGAGCATCAGAAGGATATGCATCTTCACCATCAGTGTCATAGGCATCATCGTCTGGAGCATTCGGATCAACATCATCTCCAGTCTCATACTCATTGTCCTCATTGATAAACATGACTTTGTGATTAGGACAATCTCTCTTGAAGTGACCCTTGCCACCACATGTATGGCAAAGCATATCGCGGTTGCGCGTTGTAGACACACCAGAACCACTCGTACTTGCCGCAGATTCGGACTTCTTTGCATTAGATACATTGGAGACCGGTTTGCTAGGCGGAGTAGAATAAGGAACGGAGCGCGTCGATGGTGCCGGCGTCGTAGAGGGCGCGCGGGGTGTAAAACGCCCAGCTCCCGTAGCACGTCCTTTAACCTTTGCTTCTTCAGCCAACTGTGATTCAGCTTCTCTTGCATGATGTAACAATTGATTCATATCAGTGTAGGTGTAATGACGAACAATGCCTTTAACGTCATACTTCAATCCATTGAGAAAACGCTGCATTGTCATCTCTAGAGACTCACGGACACGACCACGCTGCATAAGCAACTCCATCTCCATGTAGTACTCATCAACAGTCTTCACACCTTGCCTCAAGAGTGTTAGCTTATCAAATATATTCCGCATGTAATTTGTAGGCACGAAACGAGAAGTCATAACCTCCTTCATCGCACGCCATGTACGGATAGGTTGTGCACCATCTTCGTCGCGGTTACGAATCAAAGAATCCCACCAACGCAATGCATAACCATCAAATTCAGAAGAAGCAAGCTTGATCTTCTTATCTTCAGAGTAGTTGGGATGTAAGCTCCATAACTTCTCAATCTTGAGCTCCCAAGTGAGATATTCTTCAACATCAGCTCCTCCTTCAAACTTGGGTATGGAAAACTTGGGCTTACCCAATCCATCTTCTTCATCTTGCCCACGACCATTACGGCCAAGTGGAGCCCAACCACGCGGACGATGACCACGAGGCGCACCACGAGCATTGTGTACGTCATCTTCAAGCTCGGGGTCTTCATCATCGTCTTGTTGTTGTTGTGCAGTCAAATTCTCAATAGCGAGACGCATATCGGCAAGATTGCGCTGTATATCAGTCATTTGATCAGCCAAACCGGTGACGGTGACATTAGTAGCATCCAACGTCCGTTTGATCTCGTCAATCGTACCCTTAAGCTCATCATCCTTAGTGCGGAATTCACGTCGCATCTCGTTACGAAGAGCTTCATACTCCCTCCATGTGATGATATCTGCCGAATTCTTGTTTTCCTGATTAACAATCTTAGTATCACTAGCAGACATGATTAGTAGATTAGTGCACTAAATCAAAAGTATATGGTGGTACTCTCACAACTCACTCAAAACTGATAAGAAAAGGAAATCTTACCGTTCCAAAGTAAATTAGTGTTGCTTACCACTTGTAGTAACAACTAGTGCACGGATGTAGCGAAGCGAATATCAAGGGTATAAGAACAATCACACGACAAAGCAGGATATATGTGGGGCTGTAGGTAGGCTACCTATTTGCACCAATAACAAGCTCTAGCGCTGACCGTAGACAACCAATGATACTCACACAAGGCGATATAATGGGGCAATGCAACTATATGTGGGAAAGGTTGCAATGCACAAGAGAGACGCTAGCAAAGCTCAACGAGACAGGCACAAGATTGCTCAACTACAGGTGCAGTAAAGAAAACTTAGGCCTTTCACTTGATTAAACTAGCACGACACTTTTCTTTTTTGTATTTTTCTTTTTGTATAACACACGCAGCTATGTAGCTCTTTTTACTTCTTTTCAATTTTCTCTTTTTTTTTGTTTTTTTTTTAAGACTCAACTCCTTGATAACACGGCCAACAAGATATGCAAAGCACCAAAACCCTAATGAGCAGCCTGTCGAGCGGTAAAACTAGTCTCTTCTGGGGAAGTTCCTAGTCACGTATATCGAAAGGCTGTAGCTATGGTTTGGACAAACACACTGTATGCTATGTGGACTCGGAGTAAACAAAAACTGACTCTAGATGACAAACTAGATGAAAAGAAAACACAAACCCTAACAATCCTACGAGAAGAAAGATAAAGGTACGCAAAAACAACTACGAAAAGCAACTAAAACTCGAAATTAGTGCAAGCTATGGCTATGGCAAACCCTAACCCTAACTTTTTATGGCTTTTTCTGGATAGGAAAACACTCACAACTCAACGATGGGGTGGATTGTGGATGGCTTACCGAGGAAAACTGGAAATCTGATACCAAGATGATATGGGGTGTCCCGATCTTCTCAGTAAGCAACGGTGGTGATGATGATCACGGGGTGATGGCAGCGGAGAAACACGACGATGTAGTGGATGATAACTTGTATGACGCAACGAGATCTCTCGATTGGTCCCCGTTGCCGGATGCAACAGCTCTCAACCCCTGCAAGATATTCGCAACTCCACACACTTGCGCACGTAGCCGCCGACCACGAAGCGGTAAGTTGCAACCGTCTAATTCCCAATGGAACAGCGAGATCACACAAGACTTAAAACAGGATCTACACAATATCCAAGCAATATGGTGTAGGGAATTCAATAGTTTTGCAGAGCAAACAACTAAGAACTAGGGTTTATCTTAAACGTGGTCTAAAGCAACTAGGGGGCGTCCCGGGCACTTATATAGGTGTCCGGGACGAGTTCTGGTCGAAAAGATACAAAAATAACCGACCCAGAATAGATCTGGTCGAGACAGACTCGGACTGGTCCGGTCTGGGATCCGGTCGACCGGGCTGTGGACCGGACGGTCCGGTTTGTGGTCCGTTCAACCGGGCTGTGGACCGGCCGGTCCGGTCGGTGGTCCGGTCAACCGGTCGGAAACCGGGAAACTGCGAAGATTTCCGGTCTCGCCCCGGTACGATAAATTTCCTCCGGTTGGTGGCCGGTTTACGACCGGTCGACCGGGCCAGGGACCGGGCTGGCCGGTCTGGGGGCCGGTTGGACCGGGTTCTGGACCGGCCTGGACTTCTTCTTCTCCTCTCGCACATTCCTCCCGCTCCTCCCTCGCGCGTCCATGAGATATCTTCATGTCCAGCTCCATGTCCAGCTTCACGGCCTTCTTGACGTCCAGCTGCTCCTCTCCTCGTGCGATGCATGTCTCCTCTTGATACCTGATGATACATAAGTAATAGGACTTAGGCTGTATAAAGTTCTCATCAATCAAAGTACCGTTTAGAAACAAGTTCACCTGTTGTTTAAGTAGCTTCGCACGAGCTCTTGTAATTGGTCCAATCCGAACTTCATTGGACTTGAGCTTCACAGCAGGTTCATCTTCATTTGTTAATGACGGAGGTAGTAGTGAGGTAGGGATGTCCTCATCAACGAGTTTTGACGATGCCGCTAGAGTACTGTACCGGGGGTCACGCGGCATCGAAATCCTCGTGGGATCCGAAAACGTGGACTATAGCCCACGAAAACGGCTAGAAATGCTCGAAATCACGAGTTTTGACGATGCCGCTAGAGTCAAGTACCGGGGGTCATGGGGCATCGAAATCCTCTCGGGACCCGAAAACCGTGGACTATAACCCCCGAAAATGGCCAGAAATGCTCGAAATCACGAGTTTTGACAATGCCGCTAGAGTCGTGTACCAGGGGTCGCGGGGCATCAAAATCCTCCCGGGACCAGAAAACATGGACTATAGCCCACGAAAACACTCAGAAATGCTCGAAATCGCGAGTTTTGACGATGCCGCCGAGTCGTGTACCGTGGGTCACGGGGCATCGAAATCCTCCCGGGACCCGAAACCGTGGACTATAGCCCACGAAAACGGCCAGAAATGCTTGAAATAACGAGTTTTAATGATGCCGCTAGAGTCGTGTACTGGGGGTCACAGGGCATCGAAATCCTCCCGGGACCCGAAACCGTGGACTCCGACGAAAACGGCCGAAATGCTCGAAATCACGAGTTTTAATGATGCCGCTAGAGTCGTGTACCGGGGGTCACGGGGCATCGAAATCATCCGGGACCCGAAAATCGTGGACTATAGCTCACGAAAACGGCCGAAATGCTCGAAATCACGAGTTTTGACGATGCCGCTAGAGTACTGTACCGGGGTCACGGGGCATCGAAATCCTCGTGGTAACCGAAAACATGGACTATAGCCCACGAAAACGGCTAGAAGTGCTCGAAATCACGAGTTTTGACGATGCTGCTAGATTCATGTACCGGGGGTCACGGGGCATCGAAATCCTCTCGGGACCCGAAAACCGTGGACTATAACCCACGAAAATGGCCATAAATGCTCGAAATCACGAGTTTTGACAATGCCACTAGAGCCGTGTACCAGGGGTCGCGGGGCATCAAAATCCTCCCGGGACCAGAAAACATGGACTATAACCCACGAAAACAGCCAGAAATGCTCGAAATCGCGAGTTTTGACGATGCCGCCGCAGTCGTGTACCGTGGGTCACGTGGCATCGAAATCCTCCTGGGACCCGAAACCGTGGACTATAGCCCACGAAAACAACCAGAAATGCTTGAAATAACGATTTTTAATGATGCCGCTAGAGTCGTGTACCTGGGGTCACAGGGCATCGAAATCCTCCGGGGACCCGAAACCGTGGACTCCGACGAAAACGGCCAGAAATGCTCGAAATCACGAGTTTTAATGATGCCGCTAGAGTCGTGTACCGGGGGTCACAAGGCATCGAAATCATCCGGGACTCGAATATCGTGGACTATAGCTCACGAAAACGGCCAGAAATGCTCGAAATCACGAGTTTTGCCGATGCCGCTAGAGTACTTGTACCGGGGGTCACGGGGCATCGAAATCCTCGTGGGAACCGAAAACGTGGACTATAGCCCACGAAAGCGGCTAGAAGTGCTCGAAATCACGAGTTTTGACGATGCCGCTAGAGTCATGTACCGGGGGTCACGGGGCATCGAAATCCTCTCGGGACCCGAAAACTGTGGACTATAACCCACGAAAACGGCCGTAAATGCTCGAAATCACGAGTTTTGACAATGCTGCTAGAGTCGTGTACCAGGGGTCGCGGGGCATCAAAATCCTCGCGGGACCAGAAAACATGGACTATAGCCCACGAAAACAGCCAGAAATGCTCGAAATCGCGAGTTTTGACGATGCCGCCAGAGTCGTGTACCGTGGGTCACGGGGCATCGAAATCCTCCTGGGACCCGAAACCGTGGACTATAGCCCAAGAAAACAGCTACAAATGCTTGAAAAAACGAGTTTTAATGATGCCGCTAGAGTCGTGTATCGGGGGTCACAGGGCATCGAAATCATCCCGGGACCCGAAAATCCTGAACTATAGCTCACGAAAACGGCCAGAAATGCTCGAAATCACGAGTTTTGACGATGCCGCTAGAGTACTTGTACCGGGGGTCACGGGGCATCGAAATCCTCGTGGGAACCAAAAACGTGGACTATAGCCCACGAAAACGGCTAGAAATGCTCGAAATCACGAGTTTTGACGATGCCGGTAGAGTCGTGTACCGTGGGTCACGGGGCATCGAAATCCTCCCGGGACCCGAAAACGTGGACCATAGCCCACGAAGACGGCCATAAATGCTTGAAATCATGAGTTTTAATGATGCCGCTAGAGTCGTGTACCGGGGGTCACGGGGCATCGAAATCATCCCGGGACCCGAAAATCGTGGACTATAGCCCACGAAAACGGCAAGAAATGCTCGAAATCACGAGTTTTGACGATGCCGCTAGAGTCATGTACCGGGGGTCACGGGGCATCGAAATCCTCGTGGGAACCGAAAACGTGGACTATAGCCCACGAAAACGGCTAGAAATGCTCGAAATCACGAGTTTTGACGATGCCGCTAGAGTCATGTACCGGGGGTCACGGGGCATCGAAATCCTCGTGGGAACCGAAAACGTGGACTATAGCCCACGAAAACGGCTAGAAATGCTCGAAATCACGAGTTTTGACGATGCCGCTAGAGTCATGTACCGGGGGTCACGGGGCATCGAAATCCTCTCGGGACCCGAAAACCGTGGACTATAACCCACGAAAATGGCCAGAAATGCTCGAAATCACGAGTTTTAACAATGCCGCTAGAGTCGTGTACCAGGGGTCGCGGGGCATCAAAATCCTCCCGGGACCAGAAAACATGGACTATAGCCCACGAAAACAGTCAGAAATGCTCGAAATCGCGAGTTTTGATGATGCCTCCAGAGTCGTGTACCGTGGGTCACGGGGCATCGAAATCCTCCAGGGACCCGAAACCGTGGACTATAACCCACGAAAATGGCCAGAAATGCTTGAAATAACGAGTTTTAATGATGCCGCTAGAGACGTGTACCGGGGGTCACGGGGCATCGAAATCCTCCCGGGACCCGAAACCGTGGACTCCGACGAAAACGGCCAGAAATGCTCGAAATCACGAGTTTTGACGATGCCGGTAGATTCGTGTACCGTGGGTCACGGGGCATCGAAATCCTCCCGGGACCCGAAAACGTGGACCATAGCCCACGAAAATGGCCATAAATGCTTGCAATCACGAGTTTTAATGATGCCGCTAGAGTCGTGTACCGGGGGTCACGGGGAATCGAAATCATCCCGGGACCCGAAAATCGTGGACTATAGCTCACGAAAACGGCCAGAAATGCTCGAAATCACGAGTTTTGACGATGCCGCTAGAGTATCGTACCGGGGTCACGGGGCATCGAAATCCTCATGGGAACCGAAAACGTGGACTATAGCCCACGAAAACGGCTAGAAGTGCTCGAAATCACGAGTTTTGACGATGCCGCTAGAGTCATGTACCGGGGTCGCGGGGCATCAAAATCCTCCCGGGACCAGAAAACATGGACTATAGCCCACGAAAACAGCCAGAAATGCTCGAAATCGCGAGTTTTGACGATGCCGCCAGAGTCGTGTACCGTGGGTCATGTGGCATCGAAATCCTCTTGGGACCCGAAACCGTGGACTATAGCCCACGAAAACTGTAGGATAACGTTGCATAGAAAACAAAAAATTTCCTACCGCGAACACGCAATCCAAGCCAAGATGCAATCTAGAAGACGGTAGCAACGAGGGGTTATCGAGTCTCACCCTTGAAGAGATTCCAAAGCCTACAAGACGAGGCTCTTGTTGCTGCGGTAGACGTTCACTTGCCGCTTGCAAAAGCGCGTAGAAGATCTTGATCACGATCGTTTCCGGCGCCACGAACGGGCAGCACCTCCGTACTCGGTCACACGTTCGGTTGTTGATGAAAACGACGTCCACTTCCCCGTTCCAGCGGGCAGCGAAGTAGTAGCTCCTCTTGAATCCGACAGCACGACGGCGTGGTGTCGGTGGTGGTGGAGAAAACGGCTTGAAATGCTCGAAATCACGAGTTTTGACGATGCCGCTAGAGTCATGTACCGGGGTCACGGGGCATCGAAATCCTCTCGGGACCCGAAAACCGTGGACTATAACCCACGAAAACGGCCATAAATGCTCGAAATCACGAGTTTTGACAATGCCGCTAGAGCCGTGTACCAGGGGTCGCGGGGCATCAAAATCCTCCCGGGACCAGAAAACATGGACTATAGCCCACGAAAACAGCCAGAAATGCTCGAAATCGCGAGTTTTGACGATGCCGCCAGAGTCGTGTACCGTGGGTCACGGGGCATCGAAATCCTCCTGGGACCCAAAACCGTGGAGCCCACGAAAATGGCCAGAAATGCTTGAAATCACGAGTTTTGATGATCCCGCTAGAGTCGTGTACCGTGGGTCACAGGGCATCGAAATCATCCCTGGACCCGAAAATCATTGACTATAGCCCACGAAAACGCCCAGAAATGCTCGAAATCACGATTTTTGACGATGCCGCTATAGTAGTGTACCGGGGGTCACGGGGCATCGAAATCCTCGTGGGAACCGAAAACGTGGGCTATAGCCCACGAAAACGGCTAGAAATGCTCGAAATTACGAGTTTTGACGATGCCGCTAGAGTCGTGTACCGTGGGTCACGGGGCATCGAAATCCTCCCGGGACCCGAAAACATGGACCATAGCCCACCAAAATGGCCATAAATGCTTGCAATCACGAGTTTTAATGATGCCGCTAGAGTCGTGTACCGGGGGTCACAGGGCATCGAAATCATCCCGGGACCCGAAAATCGTGGACTATAGCTCACGAAAACGGCCAGAAATGCTCGAAATCACGAGTTTTGACGATGCCGCTAGAGTACTGTACCGGGGGTCACGCGGCATCGAAATCCTCGTGGGAACCGAAAACGTGGACTATAGCCCACGAAAACGGCTAGAAATGCTCGAAATCACGAGTTTTGACGATGCCGCTAGAGTCATGTACCGGGGGTCACGGGGCATCGAAATCCTCTCGGGACCCGAAAACCGTGGACTATAACCCCCGAAAATGGCCAGAAATGCTCGAAATCACGAGTTTTGACAATGCCGCTAGAGTCGTGTACCGGGGGTCGCGGGGCATCAAAATCCTCCCGGGACCGGAAAACATGGACTATAGCCCACGAAAACAGATCAGAAATGCTCGAAATCGCGAGTTTTGACGATGCCGCCGAGTCGTGTACCGTGGGTCACGGGGCATCGAAATCCTCCCGGGACCCGAAACCGTGGACAATAGCCCACGAAAACGGCCAGAAATGCTTGAAATAACGAGTTTTAATGATGCCGCTAGAGTCGTGTACCGGGGGTCATAGGGCATCGAAATCCTCCCGGGACCCGAAACCGTGGACTCCGACGAAAACGGCCAGAAATGCTCTAAATCACGAGTTTTAATGATGCCGCTAGAGTCGTGTACCGGGGGTCACGGGGCATCGAAATCCTCCCGGGACCCGAAAATCGTGGACTATAGCCCACGAAAACGGCCAGAAATGCTCGAAATCACGAGTTTTGACGATGCCGCTAGAGTATCTGTACCGGGGGTCACGGGGCATCGAAATCCTCGTGGGAACCGAAAACGTGGACTATAGCCCACGAAAACGGCTAGAAGTGGTCGAAATCACGAGTTTTGACGATGCCGCTAGAGTCATGTACCGGGGGTCACGGGGCATCGAAATCCTCTCGGGACCCGAAAACCGTGGACTATAACCCACGAAAACGGCCATAAATGCTCGAAATCACGAGTTTTGACAATGCCGCTAGAGCCGTGTACCGGGGGTCGCGGGGCATCAAAATCCTCCCGGGACCAGAAAACATGGACTATAGCCCAAGAAAACGGCCAGAAATGCTCGAAATCGCGAGTTTTGACGATGCCGCCAGAGTCGTGTACCGTGGGTCACGTGGCATCGAAATCCTCCTGGGACCCGAAACCGTGGACTATAGCCCACGAAAACAGCCAGAAATGCTTGAAATAACGAGTTTTAATGATGCCGCTAGAGTCGTGTACCGGGGGTCACAGGGCATCGAAATCCTCCGGGACCCGAAACCGTGGACTCCGACGAAAACGGCCGAAATGCTCGAAATCACGAGTTTTAATGATGCCGCTAGAGTCGTGTACCGGGGGTCACAAGGCATCGAAATCATCCCGGGACTCGAAAATCATGGACTATAGCTCACGAAAACGGCCAGAAATGCTCGAAATCACGAGTTTTGCCGATGCCGCTAGAGTACTGTACCGGGGGTCACGGGGCATCGAAATCCTCGTGGGAACCGAAAACGTGGACTATAGCCCACGAAAACGGCTAGAAGTGCTCGAAATCACGAGTTTTGACGATGCCGCTAGAGTCATGTACCGGGGTCACGGGGCATCGAAATCCTCTCGGGACCCGAAAACCGTGGACTATAACCCACGAAAACGGCCGAAATGCTCGAAATCACGAGTTTTGACAATGCTGCTAGAGTCGTGTACCAGGGGTCGCGGGGCATCAAAATCCTCGCGGGACCAGAAAACATGGACTATAGCCCACGAAAACAGCCAGAAATGCTCGAAATCGCGAGTTTTGACGATGCCGCCTGAGTCGTGTACCGTGGGTCACGGGGCATCGAAATCCTCCTGGGACCCGAAACCGTGGACTATAGCCCACGAAAACAGCTACAAATGCTTGAAAAAACGAGTTTTAGTGATGCCGCTAGAGTCGTGTATCGGGGGTCACAGGGCATCGAAATCATCCCGGGACCCGAAAATCGTGAACTATAGCTCACGAAAACGGCCAGAAATGCTCGAAATCACGAGTTTTAATGATGCCGCTAGAGTCGTGTACCGGGGGTCACAAGGCATCGAAATCATCCCGGGACTCGAAAATCATGGACTATAGCTCACGAAAACGGCCAGAAATGCTCGAAATCACGAGTTTTGACGATGCCGCTAGAGTACTGTACCGGGGGTCACGGGGCATCGAAATCCTCATGGGAACCAAAAACGTGGACTATAGCCCACGAAAACGGCTAGAAATGCTCGAAATCACGAGTTTTGACGATGCTGGTAGAGTCGTGTACCGTGGGTCACGGGGCATCGAAATCCTCCCGGGACCCGAAAACGTGGACCATAGCCCACGAAAACGGCCATAAATGCTTGAAATCACGAGTTTTAATGATGCCGCTAGAGTCGTGTACCGGGGGTCACAAGGCATCGAAATCATCCCGGGACCCGAAAATCGTGGACTATAGCTCACGAAAACGGCCAGAAATGCTCGAAATCACGAGTTTTGCCGATGCCGCTAGAGTACTGTACCGGGGGTCACGGGGCATCGAAATCCTCGTGGGAACCGAAAACGTGGACTATATGATGAGGACATCCCTACCTCACTACTACCTCCGTCATTAACAAATGAAGATGAACCTGCTGTGAAGCTCAAGTCCAATGAAGTTCGGATTGGACCAATTACAAGAGCTCGTGCGAAGCTACTTAAACAACGGGTGAATTTGTTTCTAAACGGTACTTTGATTGATGAGAACTTTATACTGCCTAAGTCCTATTACTTATGTATCATCGGGTATCAAGAGGAGACAAGCATCGCACGAGGAGAGGAGCGAGCTGGACATGAAGACGGACGTCAAGAGGGTCGTGAAGGCTGGACATGGAGCTGGACATGAAGATATCTCATGGACGCGCGAGGGAGGAGCGGGAGGAATGCGCGAGAGGAGAAGAAGAAGTCCGGGCCGGTCCGGAACCCGGTCCGACCGGCCCCCGGACCGGCCAGCCCGGTCCCCGGCCCGGTCGACCGGTCGTAAACCGGCCACCAACCGGAGGAAATTTATCGTACGGGGCGAGACCGGAAATCTTCGCGGTTTCCCGGTTTCCGACCGGTTGACCGGACCACCGACCGGACCGGCCGGTCCACAGCCCGGTTGACCGGACCACAAACCGGACCGTCCGGTCCACGGCCCGGTCGACCGGATCCCAGACCGGACCAGTCCGAGTCTGTCTCGACCAGATCTATTCTGGGTCGGTTATTTTTGTATCTTTTCGACCAGAACTCGTCCCGGACACCTATATAAGTGCCCGGGACGCCCCCTAGTTGCTTCGGACCACGTTTAAGATAAACCCTAGTTCTTAGTTGTTTGCTGCTGCAAAACTATTGAATTCCCTACACCATATTGCTTGGATATTGTGTAGATCCTGTTTAAGTCTTGTGTGATCTGTTGTTCCATTGGGAATTAGACGGTTGCAACTTACCGCTTCGTGGTCGGCGGCTACGTGCGCAAGTGTGTGGAGTTGCGAATATCTTGCGGGGTTGAGAGCTGTTGCATATGGCGACAGGGACCAATCGAGAGATCTCGTTGCGTCATACAAGTTATCATCCACTACATCGTCGTGTTTCTCCGCTGTCATCACCCCGTGATCATCATCACCACCGTTGCTTACTGAGAAGATCGGGCCACCCCTTATCATCTTGGTATCAGATTTCCAGTTTTCCTCGGTAAGCCATCCACAATCCACCCCATCGTTGAGTTGTGAGTGTTTTCCTATCCAGAAAAAGCCATAAAAAGTTAGGGTTAGGGTTTGCCATAGCCTTAGATTGCACTAATTTCGAGTTTTAGTTGCTTTTCGTAGTTGTTTTTGCGTACCTTTATCTTTCTTCTAGTAGAATTGTTAGGGTTTGTGTTTTCTTTTCATCTAGTTTGTCATCTAGAGTCAGTTTTTGTTTACTCCGAGTCCACATAGCATACAGTGTGTTTGTCCAAACCATAGCTACAGCCTTTCGATATACGTGACTAGGAACTTCCCTAGAAGAGACTAGTTTTACCGCTCGACAGGCTGCTCATTAGGGTTTTGGTGCTTTGCATATCTTGTTGGCCGTGTTATCAAGGAGTTGAGTTTAAAAAAAAAAAGAGAAAATTGAAAAGAAGCAAAAAGAGCTACATAGCTGCGTGTGTTATACAAAAATAAAAATACAAAAAGAAAAGTGTCGTGCTAGTTGAATCAAGTGAAAGGCCTAAGTTTTCTTTACTACTTTTGTAGTTGAGCAATCTTGTGCTTTGTCTCGTTGAGCTTTGCTAGCGTCTCTCTTGTGCATTGCAACCTTTCCCACATATAGTTGCATTGCTCCATTATATGGCCTTGTGTGAGTATCATTGGTTGTCTACGGTCAGCGCTAGAGCTTGTTATTGGTGCAAATAGGTAGCCTACCTACAGCCCCACATATACCCTGCTTTGTCGTGTGATTGTTCTTATACCCTTGATATTCGCTTCGCTACATCCGTGCACTAGTTGTTACTACAAGTGGTAAGCAACACTAATTTACTTTGGAACGGTAAGATTTCCTTTTCTTATCAGTTTTGAGTGAGTTGTGAGAGTACCACCATATACTTTTGATTTAGTGCACTAACCTACTAATCATGTCTGCTAGTGATACTAAGATTGTTAATCGAGGAAAACAAGAATTCGGCGAGATATCATCACATGGAGGGAGTATGAAGCTCTTCGTAACGAGATGCGACGTGAATTCCACACTAAGGATGATGAGCTTAAGGGTACAGTTGACGAGATCAAACAGACGTTGGATGCTACTAATGTCACCGTCACTGGTTTGGCTGATCAAATGACTGATATACAGCGCAATCTTGCCGTAATGCGTCTCGCTATTGAGAATTTGACTGCACAACAACACCAAGACGATGATGAAGACCCTGAGCTTGAAGATGACGTACACAATGCTCGTGGTGCGCCTCGTGGTCATCGTCCGCGTGGTTGGGCTCCACTTGGCCGTAATGGTCGTGGGCAAGATGAAGAAGATGGATTGGGTAAGCCCAAGTTTTCCATACCCAAGTTTGAAGGAGGAGCTGATGTTGAAGAATATCTCACTTGGGAGCTCAAGATTGAGAAGTTATGGAGCTTACATCCCAACTACTATGAAGATAAGAAGATCAAGCTTGCTTCTTCTGAATTTGATGGTTATGCATTGCGTTGGTGGGATTCTTTGATTCGTAACCGCGACGAAGATGGTGCACAACCTATCCGTACATGGCGTGCGATGAAGGAGGTTATGACTTCTCGTTTCGTGCCTACAAATTACATGCGGAATATATTTGATAAGCTAACACTCTTGAGGCAAGGTGTGAAGACTGTTGATGAGTACTACATGGAGATGGAGTTGCTTATGCAGCGTGGTCGTGTCCGTGAGTCTCTAGAGATGACAATGCAGCGTTTTCTCAATGGATTGAAGTATGACGTTAAAGGCATTGTTCGTCATTACACCTACACTGATATGAATCAATTGTTACATCATGCAAGAGAAGCTGAATCACGAGTTGGTTGAAGAAGCAAAGGTTAAAGGACGTGCTACGGGAGCTGGGCGTTTTACACCCCGCGCGCCCTCTACGACGCCGGCACCATCGACGCGCTCCGTTCCTTATTCTACTCCGCCTAGCAAACCGGTCTCCAATGTATCTAATGCAAAGAAGTCCGAATCTGCGGCAAGTACGAGTGGTTCTGGTGTGTCTACAACGCGCAACCGCGATATGCTTTGCCATACATGTGGTGGCAAGGGTCACTTCAAGAGAGATTGTCCTAATCGCAAAGTCATGTTTATCAATGAGGACAATGAGTATGAGACTGGAGATGATGTTGATCCGAATGCTCCAGACGATGATGCCTATGACACTGATGGTGAAGATGCATATCCTTCTGATGCTCGTACCATTGTTGTGTCGCGAGCGTGCTCTTAATGTGTTGCCTAGTGCATCTACTCAGCGTTGCAATTTGTTCCAAACCAAAGCTTTGGTTGGTCCTGACAAGGCTTGCAAGGTCATTATTGATGGCGGGAGTTGCCGCAATTTAGCAAGCAAGGAGTTATGCACCAAGCTGAAGTTGAAGTACCTACCGCACCCGCATCCATATTATATTCAGTGGTTGAGCGACAATGGTGAGATGAAGGTAAACCATATGGTGCGTGTTGAGTTTGAGATTGGACCGTATAAGGATTGCATTGATTTTGATGTGGTTCCTATGACGGTTTGTCACCTTTTATTGGGTCGGCCTTGGCTCTATGACCGTTCTGTGCAACACAATGGCCGAGCCAATACATATCACTTGGAGTACAAGGGCAAGAAAATTAACTTACAGCCTATGTCACCACAACAGATTGTCAATGAGTCTCGTCAGAAGATTGAAGTGAATTTGGAGGATGCATCCATAGATAGGCGAGAGAATTGTAATGCCGTGAGTGATATAACGAAAAGTGAGAGAGTGAATTCCTTAGTCTCATTAGCCACCAAAGAAGACATGAGAGAATTTAGTGAGGATCCTACGGCCATGCCTCTTGTGCTTTTGTACGGGGGTACGGTTTTGGTTTCTAACGACATGACCCCTCTTCCTCTTGGTGTTTCTAGTGTTTTGCGGGAATTCGGCGACGTGTTTCCGGAGGAGGTACCCGCGAGGACTACCACCATTGCGAGGTATTGAGCATCAAATTGACTTGATTCCCGGAGCATCGCTGCCCAATAGGGCGCCATATCGCACTAATCCCGAAGAGACGAAGGAGATACGAGAAGCAAGTACAAGCGCTACTCGACAAAGGTTATATCCGCATAAGTCTTAGTCCTTGTGCTTGTTCTGTTATTCTAGTTCCTAAGAAAGATGGTACTTGGCGTATGTGCGTAGATTGTAGAGCTATAAACAACATTACTATTCGATATCGTCATCCTATTCCCCGTTTAGAGGATATGCTAGATGAATTGAGTGGTGTCTGCTGTGTTCTCTAAGATTGATTTGCGTAGTGGTTATCATCAAATTAGGATGAAAGAAGGGGATGAGTGGAAAACAGCCTTTAAAACAAAATTTGGTTTATATGAGTGGTTAGTAATGCCTTTTGGGTTAACTAATGAACCTAGCACTTTCATGAGACTAATGAACCATGTTTTGCGTGAATTTATTGGCAAATTTGTGGTTGTATACTTTGATGACATATTAATCTACAGCCGCAATGAATCTGATCATACTATACATATTCGACATGTTTTGCAAGTGTTGTGTGATAATAAACTCTATGGTAATCTTGAGAAGTGCACATTTTGCAAAGATAAGGTCATATTTACAGGTTATGTTGTCTCTAAGCATGGAGTAGAAGTAGATGTGTCTAAAATTGAAGCTATTCAAAATTGGCCTACTCCCATGAATGTGAGTCAAGTTAGAAGTTTTCATGGTCTAGCTGGGTTTTATCGCCGTTTTGTGCCCAATTTTTCTACTATTGCTGCACCTTTGAATGAATTGACTAAAAAGGGTGTTGTCTTTGAGTGGGGCGTTGCCCAAGATCATGCTTTTGATGAACTGAAACGATTGTTAACTTCCGCACCGTTGCTTGCACTTCACGATTTCAATAAACAATTTGAGATTGAATGTGATGCTAGTGGTATTGGAATTGGTGGTGTGTTGATGCAAGAGGGTCGCCCAATTGCATATTTTTTCGAGAAATTATACGGTGCTAAGTTGAACTATCCTATATATGATAAAGAATTGTATGCTTTAATTAGAGTTCTTGAGGTTTGGCAACATTATTTGTGGCCAAAAGAATTTATCATACATTCCGATCATGAAGCTTTAAAATACCTGAAAGCCCAATCTACTTTGCATAAGCGTCTAGCTAAGTGGGTTGAGTTCATTGAGTCTTTTCCATACATCATTAAACATAAGAAGGGAAAAGATAACATTGTTGCTGATGCTCTATCTAGGAAGAATATGCTATTAACTCAACTTGATGTTAAAATTCCTGGTTTAGAGATACTATGTGATTTGTATGCTACTGATCATGATTTTGCTTGAACCATATCGCTTATGTGCTCTTGGTAAAGCATGGGAAAAATATCACATACATGATGGGTTCTTGTTTAGAGCTAACAAACTATGTGTTCCGGAATCGTACTGTGCGTTTGCTCTTATTGCGGGAATCACATGCTTGGAGGTTTGATGGGTCACTTTGGGCGTGAGAAGACGCTACTCATGCTCGCTGATCATTTTTATTGGCCAAAGATGAGGCGGGACGTGGACGGGTATGTGAAGAGGTGCATTACTTGCAACAAGTCCAAGTCCAAGCTGAAGCCTCACGGTTTGTATACTCCGTTACCGGCACCTACTACACCTTGGGAAGATATTAGTATGGATTTTGTGTTGGGTTTGCCGCGTACTAAGAGAGGCCATGATTCTATATTTGTGGTAGTAGACAGATTTTCTAAAATGTCACACTTTATTGCCTGCCACAAAAGCGACGATGCGTCGCATATTGCTAACCTGTTTTTCAGGGAGATTGTTCGACTACATGGAGTCCCGAAGACTATTGTTTCTGATCGTGATGTGAAGCTCATGAGCTACTTCTGGAAGACACTTTGGGGAAAGCCCGGGGACAAAGCTACTGTTCGGTACTACTTGTCATCCTCAAACCGATGGTCAAGGCGAGGTGGTGAATCGAACCTTGTCACAAGCTGTTGAGATCCATGATCAAGAAGAACTCGAAGGAGTGGGAAGAGTGTTTGCCGCATGTGGAGTTTGCTTACAACGAGGGCGGTACATTCTACCACGGAGCTGTGTCCTTTTGAGGTGGTGTATGGTTTCAAACCCATTACTCCACTTGACTTGTTGCCTTTACCCATACATGAGAGAGTTAATATGGAGGCATCCAAGAGGGCAGATTTTGTGCGTTAGATCCATGTGAAGACTAAAGAGTTGATCGAGAAGAAAGGCAAGAGCAATGCTGCAAGGATGAACAAGAAGCGCAAAGAGATGTTGTTCCAGCACTGGTGATATGGTGCAGGTACATTTTCGCAAGGATAGGTTCCCGAAGGCTGCGGAAGTCTAAGTTGAAGCCTCGTGGTGCTTGGTCCTTACAAAGTGCTTGCCAAGATCAATGATAATGCATACTCGATAGATCTTCCGAGTTGATGAGTTTGGTGTCGGTAATTCTTTCAATGTTGCTGATTTGACACCATATGACGGAGAAGACCTTGGAGCGTCGGGGTCGACGCCTTTTGAAGGGGGAGATGATGAGGACATCCCTACCTCACTACTACCTCCGTCATTAACAAATGAAGATGAACCTGCTTGTGAAGCTCAAGTCCAATGAAGTTCGGATTGGACCAATTACAAGAGCTCGTGCGAAGCTACTTAAACAACAGGTGAATTTGTTTCTAAACGGTACTTTGATTGATGAGAACTTTATACTTGCCTAAGTCCTATTACTTATGTATCATCGGGTATCAAGAGGAGACAAGCATCGCACGAGGAGAGGAGCAGCTGGACATGAAGACGGACGTCAAGAGGGTCGTGAAGGCTGGACATGGAGCTGGACATGAAGATATCTCATGGACGCGCGAGGGAGGAGCGGGAGGAATGCGCGAGAGGAGAAGAAGACCAGGCCGGTCCGAGAACCGGTCCGACCGGCCCCCGGACCGGCCAGCCCGGTCCACGGCCCGGTCGACCGGTCGTAAACCGGCCACCAGCCGGAGGAAATTTATCGTGCGGGGCGAGACCGGAAATCTTCGCAGTTTCCCGGTTTCCGACCGGTTGACCGGACCACCGACCGGACCGGCCGGTCCACAGCCCGGTTGACCGGACCACAAGCCGGACCGTCCGGTCCACGGCCCGGTCGACCGGATCCCGGACCGGACCCGGTCCGAGTCTGTCTCGACCGGATCTATTCGGGTCGGTTATTTTTGTATCTTTTCGACCAGAACTCGTCCCGGACACCTATATAAGTGCCCGGGACGCCCCCTAGTTGCTTCGAGACCACGTTTAAGATAAACCCTAGTTCTTAGTTGTTTGCTACGCAAAACTATTGAATTCCCTACACCATATTGCATGGATATTGTGTAGATCCGTTTAAGTCTTGTGTGATCTGCTTTGTTCCATTGGGAATTAGACGGTTGCAACTTACCGCTTCGTGGTCGGCGGCTACGTGCGCAAGTGTGTGGAGTTGCGAATATCTTGCGAGGGTTGAGAGCTGTTGCATGCGGCGACAGGGACCAATCGAGAGATCTCGTTGCGTCATACAAGTTATCATCCACTACATCGTCGTGTTTCTCCGCTGTCATCACCCCGTGATCATCATCACCACCGTTGCTTACTGAGAAGATCGGGCCACCCCTTATCACTATAGCCCACGAAAGCGGCTAGAAGTGCTCGAAATCACGAGTTTTGACGATGCCGCTAGAGTCATGTACCGGGGGTCACGGGGCATCGAAATCCTCTCGGGACCCGAAAACTGTGGACTATAACCCACGAAAACGGCCGGAAATGCTCGAAATCACGAGTTTTGACAATGCTGCTAGAGTCGTGTACCGGGGGTCGCGGGGCATCAAAATCCTCGCGGGACCGAGAAAACATGGACTATAGCCCACGAAAACAGCCGGAAATGCTCGAAATCGCGAGTTTTGACGATGCCGCCGAGTCGTGTACCGTGGGTCACGGGGCATCGAAATCCTCCTGGGACCCGAAACCGTGGACTATAGCCCAAGGAAAACAGCTACAAATGCTTGAAAAAACGAGTTTTAATGATGCCGCTAGAGTCGTGTATCGGGGTCACGGGGCATCGAAATCATCCCGGGACCCGAAAATCGTGAACTATAGCTCACGAAAACGGCCGAAATGCTCGAAATCACGAGTTTTGACGATGCCGCTAGAGTCTTGTATCGGGGGTCACGGGGCATCGAAATCCTCGTGGGAACCAAAACGTGGACTATAGCCCACGAAAACGGCTAGAAATGCTCGAAATCACGAGTTTTGACGATGCCGGTAGAGTCGTGTACCGTGGGTCACGGGGCATCGAAATCCTCCGGGACCCGAAACGTGGACCATAGCCCACGAAAACGGCCATAAATGCTTGAAATCATGAGTTTTAATGATGCCGCTAGAGTCGTGTACCGGGGTCACGGGGCATCGAAATCATCCCGGGACCCGAAAATCATGGACTATAGCTCACGAAAACGGCAAGAAATGCTCGAAATCACGAGTTTTGACGATGCCGCTAGAGTCTTGTCCCAGGGGTCACGGGGCATCGAAATCCTCGTGGGAACTGAAAACGTGGACTATAGCCCACGAAAACGGCTAGAAATGCTCGAAATCACGAGTTTTGACGATGCCGCTAGAGTCATGTACCGGGGTCACGGGGCATCGAAATCCTCGTGGGAACCGAAAACGTGGACTATAGCCCACGAAAACGGCTAGAAATGCTCGAAATCACGAGTTTTGACGATGCCGCTAGAGTCATGTACCGGGGGTCACGGGGCATCAAAATCCTCTCGGGACCCGAAAACCGTGGACTATAACCCATGAAAATGGCCAGAAATGCTCGAAATCACGAGTTTTAACAATGCCGCTAGAGTCGTGTACCGGGGGTCGCGGGGCATCAAAATCCTCCCGGGACCAGAAAACATGGACTATAGCCCACGAAAACGGTCGAAATGCTCGAAATCGCGAGTTTTGATGATGCCTCCGAGTCGTGTACCGTGGGTCACGGGGCATCGAAATCCTCCGGGGACCCGAAACCGTGGACTATAACCCACGAAAACGGCCGAAATGCTTGAAATAACGAGTTTTAATGATGCCGCTAGAGACGTGTACCGGGGTCCACGGGGCATCGAAATCCTCCGGGACCCGAAACCGTGGACTCCGACGAAAACGGCCGGAAATGCTCGAAATCACGAGTTTTGACGATGCCGGTAGAGTCGTGTACCGTGGGTCACGGGGCATCGAAATCCTCCCGGGACCCGAAAACGTGGACCATAGCCCACGAAAATGGCCATAAATGCTTGCAATCACGAGTTTTAATGATGCCGCTAGAGGCGTGTACCGGGGGCACGGGGAATCGAAATCATCCCGGGACCCGAAAATCGTGGACTATAGCTCACGAAAACGGCCGAAATGCTCGAAATCACGAGTTTTGACGATGCCGCTAGAGTCGTGTACCAGGGGTCACGGGGCATCGAAATCCTCATGGGAACCGAAAACGTGGACTATAGCCCACGAAAACGGCCAGAAGTGCTCGAAATCACGAGTTTTGACGATGCCGCTAGAGTCATGTACCGGGGGTCGCGGGGCATCAAAATCCTCCCGGGACCGAGAAAACATGGACTATAGCCCACGAAAACAGCCGGAAATGCTCGAAATCGCGAGTTTTGACGATGCCGCTAGAGTCGTGTACGCGTGGGTCACGGGGCATCGAAATCCTCACTGGGACCCAAAACCGTGGAGCCCACGAAAATGGCCGAAATGCTTGAAATCACGAGTTTTGATGATCCCGCTAGAGTCGTGTACCGTGGGTCACGGGGCATCGAAATCATCCCTGGACCCGAAAATCATTGACTATAGCCCACGAAAACGCCAGAAATGCTCGAAATCACGATTTTTGACGATGCCGCTACGGTAGTGTGCGGGGGTCACGGGGCATCGAAATCCTCGTGGGAACCGAAAACGTGGGCCATAGCCCACGAAAACGGCTAGAAATGCTCGAAATTACGAGTTTTGACGATGCCGCTAGAGTCGTGTACCGTGGGTCACGGGGCATCGAAATCCTCCGGGACCCGAAACGTGGACCATAGCCCACGAAAATGGCCATAAATGCTTGCAATCACGAGTTTTAATGATGCCGCTAGAGTCGTGTACCGGGGTCACGGGGCATCGAAATCATCCCGGGACCCGAAAATCGTGGACTATAGCTCACGAAAACGGCCGAAATGCTCGAAATCACGAGTTTTGACGATGCCGCTAGAGTCTTGTACCGGGGGTCACGCGGCATCGAAATCCTCGTGGGAACCGAAAACGTGGACTATAGCCCACGAAAACGGCTAGAAATGCTCGAAATCACGAGTTTTGACGATGCCGCTAGAGTCATGTACCGGGGGTCACGGGGCATCGAAATCCTCTCGGGACCCGAAAACCGTGGACTATAACCCCCGAAAATGGCCAGAAATGCTCGAAATCACGAGTTTTGACAATGCCGCTAGAGTCGTGTACCGGGGGTCGCGGGGCATCAAAATCCTCCCGGGACCGAGAAAACATGGACTATAGCCCAAGAAAACGATCGAAATGCTCGAAATCGCGAGTTTTGACGATGCCGCGAGTCGTGTACCGTGGGTCACGTGGCATCGAAATCCTCCTGGGACCCGAAACCGTGGACAATAGCCCACGAAAACGGCCAGAAATGCTTGAAATAACGAGTTTTAATGATGCCGCTAGAGTCGTGTACCGGGGGTCATAGGGCATCGAAATCCTCCCGGGACCCGAAACCGTGGACTCCGACGAAAACGGCCAGAAATGCTCTAAATCACGAGTTTTAATGATGCCGCTAGAGTCGTGTACCGGGGGTCACAGGGCATCGAATTCATATCGGGACCCAAAAATCGTGGACTATAGCTCACGAAAACGGCCAGAAATCCTCGAAATCACGAGTTTTGACGATGCCGCTAGAGTCATGTACCAGGGGTCGCGGGGCATCAAAATCCTCCCGGGACCAGAAAACATGGACTATAGCCCACGAAAACAGCCAGAAATGCTCGAAATCGCGAGTTTTGACGATGCCGCTAGAGTCGTGTACCATGGGTCACGGGGCATCGAAATCCTCATGGGACCCAAAACCGTGGAGCCCACGAAAATGGCCGAAATGCTTGAAATCACGAGTTTTGATGATCCCGCTAGAGTCGTGTACCGTGGGTCACGGGGCATCGAAATCATCCCTGGACCCGAAAATCATTGACTATAGCCCACGAAAACGCCCAGAAATGCTCGAAATCACGATTTTTGACGATGCCGCTACAGTAGTGTACCGGGGGTCACGGGGCATCGAAATCCTCGTGGGAACCGAAAACGTGGGCCATAGCCCACGAAAACGGCTAGAAATGCTCGAAATTACGAGTTTTGACGATGCCGCTAGAGTCGTGTACCGTGGGTCACGGGGCATCGAAATCCTCCCGGGACCCGAAAACGTGGACCATAGCCCACGAAAATGGCCATAAATGCTTGCAATCACGAGTTTTAATGATGCCGCTAGAGTCGTGTACCGGGGGTCACAGGGCATCGAAATCATCCCGGGACCCGAAAATCGTGGACTATAGCTCACGAAAACGGCCAGAAATGCTCGAAATCACGAGTTTTGACGATGCCGCTAGAGTACTGTACCGGGGGTCACGCGGCATCGAAATCCTCGTGGGAACCGAAAACATGGACTATAGCCCACGAAAACGGCTAGAAATGCTCGAAATCACGAGTTTTGACGATGCCGCTAGAGTCATGTACCGGGGTCACGGGGCATCGAAATCCTCCCGGGACCCGAGAACCGTGGACTATAACCCCGAAAATGGCCGGAAATGCTCGAAATCACGAGTTTTGACAATGCCGCTAGAGTCGTGTACCAGGGGTCGCGGGGCATCAAAATCCTCCCGGGACCGAGAAAACATGGACTATAGCCCAAGAAAACGATAGAAATGCTCGAAATCGCGAGTTTTGACGATGCCGCCAGAGTCGTGTACCGTGGGTCACGTGGCATCGAAATCCTCCTGGGACCCGAAACCGTGGACAATAGCCCACGAAAACGGCCAGAAATGCTTGAAATAACGAGTTTTAATGATGCCGCTAGAGTCGTGTACCGGGGGTCATAGGGCATCGAAATCCTCCGGGACCCGAAACCGTGGACTCCGACGAAAACGGCCAGAAATGCTCTAAATCACGAGTTTTAATGATGCCGCTAGAGTCGTGTACCGGGGGTCACGGGGCATCGAATTCATATCGGGACCCAAAAATCGTGGACTATAGCTCACGAAAACGGCCAGAAATGCTCGAAATCACGAGTTTTGCCGATGCCGCTAGAGTACTGTACCGGGGGTCACGGGGCATCGAAATCCTCGTGGGAACCGAAAATGTGGACTATAGCCCACGAAAACGGCTAGAAGTGCTCGAAATCACGAGTTTTGACGATGCCGCTAGAGTCATGTACCGGGGTCACGGGGCATCGAAATCCTCCCGGGACCCGAAAACCGTGGACTATAACCCACGAAAACGGCCAGAAATGCTCGAAATCACGAGTTTTGACAATGCCGCTAGAGCCGTGTACCAGGGGTCGCGGGGCATCAAAATCCTCCCGGGACCAGAAAACATGGACTATAGCCCAAGAAAACAGCCAGAAATGCTCGAAATCGCGAGTTTTGACGATGCCGCCAGAGTCGTGTACCGTGGGTCACGTGGCATCGAAATCCTCCCGGGACCCGAAACCGTGGACTATAGCCCACGAAAACAGCCAGAAATGCTTGAAATAACGAGTTTTAATGATGCCGCTAGAGTCGTGTACCGGGGGTCACAGGGCATCGAAATCCTCCCGGGACCCGAAACCGTGGACTCCGACGAAAACGGCCAGAAATGCTCGAAATCACGAGTTTTAATGATGCCGCTAGAGTCGTGTACCGGGGGTCACAAGGCATCGAAATCATCCCGGGACTCGAAAATCGTGGACTATAGCTCGAAATCACGAGTTTTGCCGATGCCGCTAGAGTACTGTACCGGGGGTCACGGGGCATCGAAATCCTCTCGGGACCCGAAAACCGTGGACTATAACCCACGAAAACGGCCAGAAATGCTCGAAATCACGAGTTTTGACAATGCTGCTAGAGTCGTGTACCGGGGGTCGCGGGGCATCAAAATCCTCGCGGGACCGAGAAAACATGGACTATAGCCCACGAAAACAGCCGGAAATGCTCGAAATCGCGAGTTTTGACGATGCCGCTCGAGTCGTGTACCGTGGGTCACGGGGCATCGAAATCCTCACGGGACCCGAAACCGTGGACTATAGCCCACGAAAACAGCTACAAATGCTTGAAAAAACGAGTTTTAGTGATGCCGCTAGAGTCGTGTATCGGGGGTCACAGGGCATCGAAATCATGCCGGGACCCGAAAATCGTGAACTATAGCTCACGAAAACGGCCATAAATGCTCGAAATCACGAGTTTTGACGATGCCGCTAGAGTCTTGTACCGGGGTCACGGGGCATCGAAATCCTCATGGGAACCAAAAACGTGGACTATAGCCCACGAAAACGGCTAGAAATGCTCGAAATCACGAGTTTTGACGATGCTGGTAGTGTCGTGTACCGTGGGTCACGGGGCATCGAAATCCTCCCGGGACCCGAAAACGTGGACCATAGCCCACGAAAACGGCCATAAATGCTTGAAATCACGAGTTTTAATGATGCCGCTAGAGTCGTGTACCGGGGGTCACAAGGCATCGAAATCATCCCGGGACTCGAATATCGTGGACTATAGCTCACGAAAACGGCCAGAAATGCTCGAAATCACGAGTTTTGCCGATGCCGCTAGAGTACTTGTACCGGGGGTCACGGGGCATCGAAATCCTCGTGGGAACCGAAAACGTGGACTATAGCCCACGAAAGCGGCTAGAAGTGCTCGAAATCACGAGTTTTGACGATGCCGCTAGAGTCATGTACCGGGGGTCACGGGGCATCGAAATCCTCTCGGGACCCGAAAACTGTGGACTATAACCCACGAAAACGGCCAGAAATGCTCGAAATCACGAGTTTTGACAATGCTGCTAGAGTCGTGTACCAGGGGTCGCGGGGCATCAAAATCCTCGCGGGACCAGAAAACATGGACTATAGCCCTCGAAAACAGCCGGAAATGCTCGAAATCGCGAGTTTTGACGATGCCGCCAGAGTCGTGTACCGTGGGTCACGGGGCATCGAAATCCTCACGGGACCCGAAACCGTGGACTATAGCCCAAGAAAACAGCTACAAATGCTTGAAAAAACGAGTTTTAATGATGCCGCTAGAGTCGTGTATCGGGGGTCACAGGGCATCGAAATCATCCCGGGACCCGAAAATCGTGAACTATAGCTCACGAAAACGGCCAGAAATGCTCGAAATCACGAGTTTTGACGATGCCGCTAGAGTACTGTACCGGGGGTCACGGGGCATCGAAATCCTCGTGGGAACCAAAAACGTGGACTATAGCCCACGAAAACGGCTAGAAATGCTCGAAATCACGAGTTTTGACGATGCCGGTAGAGTCGTGTACCGGGGGTCACGGGGCATCAAAATCCTCACGGGACCTGAAAACGTGGACCATAGCCCACGAAAACGGCCATAAATGCTTGAAATCATGAGTTTTAATGATGCCGCTAGAGTCGTGTACCGGGGGTCACAGGGCATCGAAATCATCCCGGGACCCGAAAATCGTGGACTATAGCTCACGAAAACGGCAAGAAATGCTCGAAATCACGAGTTTTGACGATGCCGCTAGAGTCTTGTACCGGGGTCACGGGGCATCGAAATCCTCGTGGGAACCGAAAACGTGGACTATAGCCCACGAAAACGGCTAGAAATGCTCGAAATCACGAGTTTTGACGATGCCGCTAGAGTCATGTACCGGGGGTCACGGGGCATCGAAATCCTCGTGGGAACCGAAAACGTGGACTATAGCCCACGAAAACGGCTAGAAATGCTTGAAATCACGAGTTTTGACGATGCCGCTAGAGTCATGTACCGGGGGTCACGGGGCATCGAAATCCTCTCGGGACCCGAAAACCGTGGACTATAACCCATGAAAATGGCCAGAAATGCTCGAAATCACGAGTTTTAACAATGCCGCTAGAGTCGTGTACCAGGGGTCGCGGGGCATCAAAATCCTCCCGGGACCAGAAAACATGGACTATAGCCCACGAAAACAGTCAGAAATGCTCGAAATCGCGAGTTTTGAAGATGCCTCCAGAGTCGTGTACCGTGGGTCACGGGGCATCAAAATCCTCCAGGGACCCGAAACCGTGGACTATAACCCACGAAAACGGCCAGAAATGCTTGAAATAACGAGTTTTAATGATGCCGCTAGAGTCGTGTACCGGGGGTCACAGGGCATCGAAATCCTCCCGGGACCCGAAACCGTGGACTCCGACGAAAACGGCCAGAAATGCTCGAAATCACGAGTTTTGACGATGCCGGTAGAGTCGTGTACCGTGGGTCACGGGGCATCGAAATCCTCCCGGGACCCGAAAACGTGGACCATAGCCCACGAAAATGGCCATAAATGCTTGCAATCACGAGTTTTAATTATGCCGCTAGAGTCGTGTACCGGGGGTCACAGGGAATCGAAATCATCCCGGGACCCGAAAATCGTGGACTATAGCTCACGAAAACGGCCAGAAATGCTCGAAATCACGAGTTTTGACGATGCCGCTAGAGTACTGTACCGGGGGTCACGGGGCATCGAAATCCTCATGGGAACCGAAAACGTGGACTATAGCCCACGAAAACGGCTAGAAGTGCTCGAAATCACGAGTTTTGACGATGCCGCTAGAGTCATGTACCAGGGGTCGCGGGGCATCAAAATCCTCCCGGGACCAGAAAACATGGACTATAGCCCACGAAAACAGCCAGAAATGCTCGAAATCGCGAGTTTTGACGATGCCGCCGAGTCGTGTACCGTGGGTCACGTGGCATCGAAATCCTCCTGGGACCCGAAACCGTGGACTATAGCCCACGAAAACTGTAGGATAACGTTGCATAGAAAACAAAAAATTTCCTACCGCGAACACGCAATCCAAGCCAAGATGCAATCTAGAAGACGGTAGCAACGAGGGGTTATCGAGACTCACCCTTGAAGAGATTCCAAAGCCTACAAGATGAGGATCTTGTTGCTGCGGTAGACGTTCACTTGCCGCTTGCAAAAGCGCGTAGAAGATCTTGATCACGATCGTTTCCGGCGCCACGAACGGGCAGCACCTCCGTACTCGGTCACACGTTCGGTTGTTGATGAAAACGACGTCCACTTCCCCGTTCCAGCGGGCAGCAGAAGTAGTAGCTCCTCTTGAATCCGACAGCACGACGGCGTGGTGTCGGTGGTGGTGGAGAAAACGGCTTGAAATGCTCGAAATCACGAGTTTTGACGATGCCGCTAGAGTCATGTACCGGGGGTCACGGGGCATCGAAATCCTCTCGGGACCCGAAAACCGTGGACTATAACCCACGAAAACGGCCATAAATGCTCGAAATCACGAGTTTTGACAATGCCGCTAGAGCCGTGTACCGGGGGTCGCGGGGCATCAAAATCCTCCCGGGACCAGAAAACATGGACTATAGCCCACGAAAACAGACAGAAATGCTCGAAATCGCGAGTTTTGACGATGCCGCTAGAGTCGTGTACCGTGGGTCACGGGGCATCGAAATCCTCCCGGGACCCAAAACCGTGGAGCCCACGAAAATGGCCGTAAATGCTTGAAATCACGAGTTTTGATGATCCCGCTAGAGTCGTGTACCGTGGGTCACAGGGCATCGAAATCATCCCCGGACCCGAAAATCATTGACTATAGCCCACGAAAACGCCCGAAATGCTCGAAATCACGATTTTTGACGATGCCGCTACGATAGTGTACCGGGGTCACGGGGCATCGAAATCCTCGTGGGAACCGAAAACGTGGGCTATAGCCCACGAAAACGGCTAGAAATGCTCGAAATTACGAGTTTTGACGATGCCGCTAGAGTCGTGTACCGTGGGTCACGGGGCATCGAAATCCTCCCGGGACCCGAAAACGTGGACCATAGCCCACGAAAATGGCCATAAATGCTTGCAATCACGAGTTTTTGCCGCTAGAGTCGTGTACCGGGGGTCACAGGGCATCGAAATCATCCCGGGACCCGAAAATCGTGGACTATAGCTCACGAAAACGGCCAGAAATGCTCGAAATCACGAGTTTTGACGATGCCGCTAGAGTACTCATGCCGGGGTCACGCGGCATCGAAATCCTCGTGGGAACCGAAAACGTGGACTATAGCCCACGAAAACGGCTAGAAATGCTCGAAATCACGAGTTTTGATGATGCCGCTAGAGTCATGTACCGGGGGTCACGGGGCATCGAAATCCTCTCGGGACCCGAAAACCGTGGACTATAACCCCCGAAAATGGCCAGAAATGCTCGAAATCACGAGTTTTGACAATGCCGCTAGAGTCGTGTACCGGGGGTCGCGGGGCATCAAAATCCTCCCGGGACCCGAAAACATGGACTATAGCCCACGAAAACGATCGAAATGCTCGAAATCGCGAGTTTTGACGATGCCGCCGAGTCGTGTACCGTGGGTCACGGGGCATCGAAATCCTCCCGGGACCCGAAACCGTGGACAATAGCCCACGAAAACGGCCAGAAATGCTTGAAATAACGAGTTTTAATGAT
Source organism: Lolium rigidum (assembly GCF_022539505.1). Lineage (NCBI taxonomy): Eukaryota > Viridiplantae > Streptophyta > Magnoliopsida > Poales > Poaceae > Lolium > Lolium rigidum. The sequence goes on along the minus strand of NC_061510.1, from coordinate 9,562,640 downwards.
GCCGCTAGAGTCGTGTACCGGGGGTCATAGGGCATCGAAATCCTCCCGGGACCCGAAACCGTGGACTCCGACGAAAACGGCCAGAAATGCTCTAAATCACGAGTTTTAATGATGCCGCTAGAGTCGTGTACCGGGGGTCACAGGGCATCGAAATCATATCGGGACCCGAAAATAGTGGACTATAGCTCACGAAAACGGCCAGAAATGCTCGAAATCACGAGTTTTGACGATGCCGCTAGAGTACTGTACCGGGGGTCACGGGGCATCGAAATCCTCGTGGGAACCGAAAACGTGGACTATAGCCCACGAAAACGGCTAGAAGTGCTCGAAATCACGAGTTTTGACGATGCCGCTAGAGTCATGTACCGGGGTTCACGGGGCATCGAAATCCTCTCGGGACCCGAAAACCGTGGACTATAACCCACGAAAACGGCCATAAATGCTCGAAATCACGAGTTTTGACAATGCCGCTAGAGCCGTGTACCAGGGGTCGCGGGGCATCAAAATCCTCCCGGGACCAGAAAACATGGACTATAGCCCAAGAAAACAACCAGAAATGCTCGAAATCGCGAGTTTTGACGATGCCGCCAGAGTCGTGTACCGTGGGTCACGTGGCATCGAAATCCTCCTGGGACCCGAAACCGTGGACTATAGCCCACGAAAACAGCCAAAAATGCTTGAAATAACGAGTTTTAATGATGCCGCTAGAGTCGTGTATCGGGGGTCACGGGGCATCGAAATCCTCCCGGGACCCGAAACCGTGGACTCCGACGAAAACGGCCAGAAATGCTCGAAATCACGAGTTTTAATGATGCCGCTAGAGTCGTGTACCGGGGGTCACAAGGCATCGAAATCATCCCGGGACTCGAAAATCGTGGACTATAGCTCACGAAAACGGCAAGAAATGCTCGAAATCACGAGTTTTGCCGATGCCGCTAGAGTACTCTACTCGGGGGTCACGGGGCATCGAAATCCTCGTGGGAACCGAAAACGTGGACTATAGCCCACGAAAACGGCTAGAAGTGCTCGAAATCACGAGTTTTGACGATGCCGCTAGAGTCATGTACCGGGGGTCACGGGGCATCGAAATCCTCTCGGGACCCGAAAACCGTGGACTATAACCCACGAAAACGGCCAGAAATGCTCGAAATCACGAGTTTTGACAATGCTGCTAGAGTCGTGTACCGGGGGTCGCGGGCATCAAAATCCTCGCGGGACCAGAAAACATGGACTATAGCCCACGAAAACAGCCAGAAATGCTCGAAATCGCGAGTTTTGACGATGCCGCCAGAGTCGTGTACCGTGGGTCACGGGGCATCGAAATCCTCCCGGGACCCGAAACCGTGGACTATAGCCCTCGAAAACAGCTACAAATGCTTGAAAAAACGAGTTTTAATGATGCCGCTAGAGTCGTGTATCGGGGGTCACAGGGGCATCGAAATCATCCGGGACCCGAAAATCGTGAACTATAGCACACGAAAACGGCCATAAATGCTAGAAATCACGAGTTTTGACGATGCCGCTAGAGTACTGTACCGGGGGTCACGGGGCATCGAAATCCTCATGGGAACCAAAAACGTGGACTATAGCCCACGAAAACGGCTAGAAATGCTCGAAATCACGAGTTTTGACGATGCTGGTAGAGTTGTGTACCGTGGGTCACGGGGCATCGAAATCCTCCCGGGACCCGAAAACGTGGACCATAGCCCACGAAAACGGCCATAAATGCTTGAAATCACGAGTTTTAATGATGCCGCTAGAGTCGTGTACTGGGGGTCACAGGGCATCGAAATCCTCCCGGGACCCGAAACCGTGGACTCCGACGAAAACGGCCAGAAATGCTCGAAATCACGAGTTTTAATGATGCCGCTAGAGTCGTGTACCGGGGGTCACAAGGCATCGAAATCATCCCGGGACTCGAAAATCGTGGACTATAGCTCACGAAAACGGCAAGAAATGCTCGAAATCACGAGTTTTGCCGATGCCGCTAGAGTACTCTACCGAGGGTCACGGGGCATCGAAATCCTCGTGGGAACCGAAAACGTGGACTATAGCCCACGAAAACGGCTAGAAGTGCTCGAAATCACGAGTTTTGACGATGCCGCTAGAGTCATGTACCGGGGGTCACGGGGCATCGAAATCCTCTCGGGACCCGAAAACCGTGGACTATAACCCACGAAAACGGCCAGAAATGCTCGAAATCACGAGTTTTGACAATGCTGCTAGAGTCGTGTACCAGGGGTCGCGGGGCATCAAAATCCTCCCGGGACCAGAAAACATGGACTATAGCCCACGAAAACAGCCAGAAATGCTCGAAATCGCGAGTTTTGACGATGCCGCCAGAGTCGTGTACCGTGGGTCACGGGGCATCGAAATCCTCCTGGGACCCGAAACCGTGGACTATAGCCCTCGAAAACAGCTACAAATGCTTGAAAAAACGAGTTTTAATGATGCCGCTAGAGTCGTGTATCGGGGGTCACAGGGCATCGAAATCATCCCGGGACCCGAAAATCGTGAACTATAGCACACGAAAACGGCCATAAATGCTAGAAATCACGAGTTTTGACGATGCCGCTAGAGTACTGTACCGGGGGTCACGGGGCATCGAAATCCTCATGGGAACCAAAAACGTGGACTATAGCCCACGAAAACGGCTAGAAATGCTCGAAATCACGAGTTTTGACGATGCTGGTAGAGTTGTGTACCGTGGGTCACGGGGCATCGAAATCCTCCCGGGACCCGAAAACGTGGACCATAGCCCACGAAAACGGCCATAAATGCTTGAAATCACGAGTTTTAATGATGCCGCTAGAGTCGTGTACCGGGGGTCACAGGGCATCGAAATCATCCCGGGACCCGAAAATCGTGGACTATAGCTCACGAAAACGGCAAGAAATGCTCGAAATCACGAGTTTTGACGATGCCGCTAGAGTGCTGTACCGGGGGTCACGGGGCATCGAAATCCTCGTGGGAACCGAAAACGTGGACTATAGCCCACGAAAACGGCTAGAAATGCTCGAAATGACGAGTTTTGACGATGCCGCTAGAGTCATGTACCGGGGGTCACGGGGCATCGAAATCCTCTCGGGACCCGAAAACCGTGGACTATAACCCACGAAAATGGCCAGAAATGCTCGAAATCACGAGTTTTGACAATGCCGCTAGAGTCGTGTACCGGGGGTCGCGGGGCATCAAAATCCTCCCGGGACCGGAAAACATGGACTATAGCCCACGAAAACGGTCGAAATGCTCGAAATCGCGAGTTTTGATGATGCCGCCAGAGTCGTGTACCGTGGGTCACGGGGCATCGAAATCCTCCTGGGACCCGAAACCGTGGACTATAACCCACGAAAACGGCCAGAAATGCTTGAAATAACGAGTTTTAATGATGCCGCTAGAGTCGTGTACCGGGGGTCACAGGGCATCGAAATCTTCCCGGGACCCGAAACCGTGGACTCCGACGAAAACGGCCAGAAATGCTCGAAATCACGAGTTTTGACGATGTCGGTAGAGTCGTGTACCGTGGGTCACGGGGCATCAAAATCCTCCCGGGACCCGAAAACGTGGACCATAGCCCACGAAAATGGCCATAAATGGTTGCAATCACGAGTTTTAATGATGCCACTAGAGTCCTGTACCGGGGGTCACAGGGAATCGAAATCATCCCGGGACCCGAAAATCGTGGACTATAGCTCACGAAAACGGCCAGAAATGCTCGAAATCACGAGTTTTGACGATGCCGCTAGAATACTGTACCGGGGGTCACGGGGCATCGAAATCCTCATGGGAACCGAAAACGTGGACTATAGCCCACGAAAACGGCTAGAAGTGCTCGAAATCACGAGTTTTGACGATGCCGCTAGAGTCATGTACCGGGGGTCACGGGGCATCAAAATCCTCCCGGGACTCGAAAACGTGGACTATAGCCCACGAAAAGAGCCAGAAATGCTCGAAATCGCGAGTTTTGACGATGCCGCCAGAGTCGTGTACCGTGGGTCACGTGGCATCGAAATCCTCCTGGGACCCGAAACCGTGGACTATAGCCCACGAAAACTGTAGGATAACGTTCCATAGAAAACAAAAAATTTCCTACCGCGAACACGCAATCCAAGCCAAGATGCAATCTAGAAGACGGTAGCAACGAGGGGTTATCGAGTCTCACCCTTGAAGAGATTCCAAAGCCTACAAGATGAGGCTCTTGTTGCTGCGGTAGACGTTCACTTGCCGCTTGCAAAAGCGCGTAGAAGATCTTGATCACGATCGTTTCGGCGCCACGAACGGTCAGCACCTCCGTACTCGGTCACACGTTCGGTTGTTGATGAAAACGACGTCCACTTCCCCGTTCCAGCGGGCAGCAGAAGTAGTAGCTCCTCTTGAATCCGACAGCACGACGGCGTGGTGTCGGTGGTGGTGGAGAAATCCGGCGGAGCTTCGCTTAAGCGTGCGGGATGTGGTGGTTGAGAGATACCGCTAGGGTTTGGGGAGAGAGGGGGAGGCTAGGGCGCCGGCCAAGGGCAGCCCTAGGTGGTGCGGCCAAGAGTGGGCAGCCCCCTCCCTCTCCTCCTCATTATATAGGTGGAAATCCCCAAGTGTTGGTATCCAAGTCTTCGAATAAGACCCCAACAATGAAAACTCCCATATGTAGGGAAACCTACCCAAGGTGGGAATCCCACTTGGGGTGGGATTCCCCCTTCCATGAGGGGGTTGGCCGGCCACCCTAGGGAGTCCACCTTGGACTCCTCCCCTTTAGGGTTGGCTGGCCATGCAAGGTGGAGTCCCTCCGGGACTCTACTTTCCATGGTGATTTCTTCCGGACTTTTCTAGAGCCTTCTAGAACCTGCCATAAATGCACCGGATCATTTCCAAACTTGGAATATGACTTCCTATATATGAATCTTATTCTCCGGACCATTCCGGAACTCCTCGTGATGTCCGGGATCTCATCCGGGACTCCGAACAAATATTCGAACTCCATTCCATATTCAAGTTCTACCATTTCAACATCCAACTTTAAGTGTGTCACCCTACGGTTCGTGAACTATGCGGACATGGTTGAGTACTCACTCCGACCAATAACCAATCGCGGGATCTGGAGATCCATAATGGCTCCCACATATTCAACGATGACTTCAGTGATCGAATGAACCATTCACATACGATACCAATTCCCTTTGTCACGCGATATTTTTACTTGTCCGAGGTTTGATCATCGGTATCACTCTATACCTTGTTCAACCTCGTCTCCTGACAAGTACTCTTTACTCGTACCATGGTATGTGGTCTCTTATGAACTTATTCATATGTTTGCAAGACATTAGACGACATTCCACCGAGAGGGCCCGAGTATATCTATCCAGTCATCGGGATGGACAAATCCCACTTTGTTGATCCATATGCCTCAACTCATACTTTCCGGATACTTAATCCCACCTTTATAACCACCCATTTACGCAGTGGCGTTTGATGTAATCAAAGTACCTTTCCGGTATAAGTGATTTACATGATCTCATGGTCATAAGGACTAGGTAACTATGTATCGAAAGCTTATAGCAAATAACTTAATGACGAGATCTTATGCTACGCTTAATTGGGTGTGTCCTTTACATAATTCATATAATGATATAACCTTGTTATTAATAACATCCAATGTTCATGATTATGAAACTAATCATCCATTAATCAACAAGCTAGTTTAAGAGGCATACTAGGGACTTCTTGTTATCTACATATCACACATGTACTAATGTTTCGGTTAATACAATTATAGCATGATATATAAACATTTATCATAAACATAAAGATATAAATAATAACCACTTTATTATTGCCTCTAGGGCATATCTCCTTCGAGTCTCCCACTTGCACTAGAGTCAATAATCTAGTTTACATTTGTAAAGATATAACACCTTGGCCTTCGGTGCTTTATCATGTATTGCTCACGGGAGAGGTTTTTAGTCATCGGATCGACATGCTCGGAAACGTATGTATTTTGTAATTTATTTGCGTCTCAACGCATCACTCATTTCCAAATGAGTTGGCATTAAATATGTTTGATCTTACGGTGGAACCTTAATTCCATTGTCTGAAATATGTCACTAATATTGTCACACACAATATAGCTTCAAAGTTCGACTCTGTCGGAACTACACCAAGTTCTCAAAGAACCTCTTGACTTAACATCCTTTGTCATTGTCAAAATAATGACATACTACGCCTTCTTTTGTAGAATTCGTCACAATATTTAGAACTCTTCTAAATCTAGCATAGACAACTTCTAGCTCATTGTGCTACCTTTTAAACAACACTTAGTCTAATTTGAGATTGAAATTATATTTTATATGTGACAAAACCAATATCGGTGTAACACCTTACAGCGATTTGTTTGTCATTTCTTCATACAAAAAAAAAATATATCCTTAGTTCTTCTAAAGTACTCAAGGATATTCTTACTGTCGTCCAATGATCATCATATGAATCATTCTGGTATATGCTCATAACACTTTATAGCACATGATATCTGATTGTGTACATATTATTCGCGATCTATAATCACTCATGTGTTTTTACTCATTGAGTGTCAGATATACTCAAGTCTTGTTAAACCTTCACATGACAAGAACATTTTCTTAATATTTCTATATTGAACTACTTCAATATCCATCATATGTACTTTGACTTAAACTTATTTATGTGTTTCAATCTATCTTCATAGATCTTGACACTAAATTTGTTTCAGTCCATATCCTTTCATTGAAGTTAATTCTCAATGAAACCTTTTTAATCAAGTATATAATTACATCATTTATAATCAACTATATGTCACCTACATAAAGTATTATAAATGTGTCTTAGCGCTCGCACTTAATTTCTTGCAAATGCAAGCCTCTTCATTGTCTCTTGATGAAATCAAAAACTCTTTGACTATTTCATCTGGTGAAGATTCCAACTCCGCGATACTCACTTCATCCAATTGAAGTTTGTATACCTATCTAGTATTCTACGGACAGGCAAAACTCTTGGTTGTATCCTGTATAAGCATTGCTACGGGAGATCTAATCTTTATCGTATTCAACTCTTTGAACTTTGTCGTAAACAATTTTCGATAAGTCAAGCTTTCTTCAAGGATATTTCATCCAAGTCTATCAATTTCATAGATCCATTTACTTTCATAAAGTATTAATCTATCTTGGATTTCATGGCGCATGGCCATTTTAACGGAGTCAGGGCCCATCATAACTTCTTTGTTTTGTAGTTGGTTTATCATTGTTCAAAATCAATCCTTTGTCCACAAATCATTTATTTGATCACAAAGTAAACCATACCTACAAGGTTCAATATGTACTTCGATCTCCATGGCTAAAACACTTTGTAGTCATGAGAGCCATGATCGTCGTGGCCGCTTTCGAAACCAATTCCGATGCTGCGCTACTCTGATCATTATGCTCAGGTTCATAAACCTTATCAAATTATATTGTCCTCCCACTCAAATACTTCACTCGAAAACAATTTCTCGGAAATAAGAAACATTGACAAATACTTTTGTCTTTGTCTCGTGGGAAGAATTCCCAATTAAATCTCTGGGATAACCAACAAAAACATTCATCCGATTTTGGTTGTAAACTTATTTACTTATACTATGCATACCAAAATTTAAGAAAAGACTATCAGGGTTCATACCCATGCCATAACTCGTATGGTGTCATTTCAACGGATCATGATGATGCTCTATTCAGTGTAAAAGCGGTAGTCTCTAAAGCATAATCCACAAAAATATAATGGCATCAATATTTTATCTCATCATTGATCCAACAAAGTTTGGATACATCTCTTGGATACTCCATCATCACTATGATACTCCGAGAAACGTGAGTTTGTAGAACAATTTCATAACTCTCTTAGATGTTCGCTAAAACTCGTAATTCAAATATTTCCACCATGATCCAATCATGGATATTTGACTTTTCTATTACGATGATTTCCACTTCATGCTGAAATTTATTTGAATCCATTCAAATGTTTCAAACTTCTTTCTTATTGAATATATCCACATATATATACTCAATTCATTGTTGAAAGTTTTCATGAAGTAGAAGAATCTCCCTGCACACAACTATGCCCGATGAACCACATACATCATCATGTATTTTTCCACTAAGTTAGTTGCCCGTTCAACTTTTGGCCTATGAACGGTATTTTAATCATTCTCTTTAGAAAAGATTTGCAAGCGCCAAATGATTCAAAAATCAAATGACTCCAAAAATCCATTTGCATGGAGTTCCTTCATGCGTTCCTTCTTAACATGACCTAAATGGCGGTTCCACAAATAAGTGGAATTCAAATCATTTGCCTTATGGCATTTTAGCGTCAGTGTTATGTATGTGTGTTTCACCATTAAGATTTATAATAACTTATCCATCGTATATGGAGTAATGTCATAATTTGAGCAACTCATTGTTTTCATTTGACCAGAGCAAAATAACAATTATTAAGTTCTTTATTATAAATTCTAAGGGCTAGATAGAATGCTAACGACGAACATAATAACACTTTATTTTGTTCCGATCGTGCATTCCTATCATATTCCTTGTCACCACTTAGGCCATTGTATTCTTGTATTGCGTTGTTTTGTATGACACTTCATACCAACCAATATAGTACTAATACCCAAGAATTTCTTAGTGTGACTTAACTAGGAATACAACCATAACATGTATATCATTTATATACACTCGAGCTAGACTTTCTAGTCTTTTCTTTTCTTTTTGCCAGAATATCTTTTGCAGTTTCTCTTTTAGCTTTCCTCATTATTCAGAAAAACACTTCAACATCAATAACTTCTAGGTTTGTTGGTCTAATACCAATAACCTTGAGGTTCTTATTTTGAAGTTAATCATCATATGACAAGTGTTCTAGATTTCACTTATTAGTAACTATGTAATATGATGAACAATTTCACTCATAATTTTATCCATCAATTCATGACAACTTTTTGAGACCATGTCTATACATGCTAGGCTCATAAAGTTTAAACCTTGGTATTTGCATGTGCAAATCTAGCTTGCACCCGTTGTATGCACTCGTAGAATCTATCACACCCGATCATCACGTGATGCTTCGAAACGACGAGTCTTAATAACGGTGCATATTTAAGGATGGTCACTTCATGGATATGCGAATATTGTTAGTGCCCCAATAGTTGGAGGATTGTGACGCCTTGCGTCTTCAACCTTTGTACATTCCCATAAAACTTATGAGTTTATGTAGTCTCACCAAAATATATTCTATCATCTTGCAATAAGGTCTTAGATATCACATATATCTCATACCTTGATTATTTCTGAAAACTAAATTTTCAGCTCCTTACTTTTCAAACAGATTTGAACTTCAAGTTTTACGGAGACAAGATAACTTTAGGTACTAATTGAAACCATAGCTCTTTGAATCAACAATGTGAGGTTTACTAAAAGTTTGCAATAGGACTTAATCAATTCTTGATTCTTTAACAATACGGTACCAATCCGTAAAGTTTCTTGTCAGATTTTAGCAGTATTTCTATCTCAATAACAAGACTAGCGGATGGTAGAAAACGGATGCCAATACTACAAAATTAATTCAAAATACTACTCAGACTATGTTTATGATAATTAGTTCATGTTTTAATCTAACTAGCATAGTGGCCCTCGCAAATGCGAGGACGTAGTTTTTAATGTGCACATTTGATGTCACCCTTCTTTTAATAAAATACCGACATCCAAGATATGATTAAGGAAAGAATATGGTTATTTAGTCAAGTGCACATTAAATAAGTGAGATGTTCATCTGATTTTCTATTGACACGACATGATTATTGATAGGGCTTTTAAGCACTGCAAATACTACAATTGGTTTAGCTGTGTGGTTTCAGCGTTTAAAAGCTTTAGGTAACTCTATATGTATCTACTCTTCTTTTCTAAAATATCTCGTTCTCAAATTTCAGGAAAAAATTCTCATCACGTGTCCAAATTAAACAGACTCATTGGCACTACGCATTTGACCAAAGAATAAATACTATTTTTGGGTGCTTAGAAAATACGTGAGATTAGTTAGGTAGACGTAAACCAAAATAAGACTATGATGATTTTGTGGAATTGTTTTGAGCTAGAGGCTATCGAATCAAGTGACTCGGATTTATCTACATTCACCGATATCTAAACTTGTTTCAGTGTTTAAATAATATATATTTGTTTTGAAAAAATATTCTATGCATGAGCGCAACACCTGTCGCTATTGGCATCATTTTATGAATTACAACGCGCCTTATAATGTGTTGAAGCTGTTCACATTAGCTCTTTCGTGGTTAATTTGCTTTATATCTTTTAAATGTCATCTAGTAATTACAATTCAACTGCTTAAATAATTCAAGTAAGGCGGGTTCATCCGAGTTCTTTCCGTGTCCATCTAGAACTCATCTATATTTGAAGCGGGCTCTTCTTTAACCACTAGTGGAGAAGAGGCCTTTGGTCCCAAGCAAATGACCCACTGCTGAAACAAACCGGGTCCAATGCCCCCATTGGACCCGGTTCGTTTCTGCCCAGGACGACCCCACCCGCTGGCGCCCTGTCTGTAGCGGCCTTTGGACCCGGTTTGTCATATAAACCGGGTCCAAAGGGTCCACCACGCAGGCCGCGGCAGGCCGTGTCAGCACTGGGGAACCCTTTAGTCCCGGTTTGTATGACAAACCGGGTCCAAAGGCCCCCTCCGGCTATATAACCTTGCCCCTGCCCAAGTGTGAGCCACACTTAGCCATTTTTTCACTATCTTCACAAGAGGGTGTATTGCTCTCCTCTCTTCTTCACATGCACAAGAGGTGTTCGATGAAATGCTTAAGAGGATTTGCCACTTGAGTTTACACAAATCAAGCCACACTTAACTTGCTTTTTTCTTCTTCATCGAGGTTAACAACTTTATCCTTTTCATCCGCAATTGATAAAATGCATGTGTATATATACATCGTGATGTTCTGTAATGGTTTTGACCAGCTTAATTATATCATGCAGATGAATCGGCAATGGATGTACATTGACCGACGGTTTGACGAGTTCACTGCGGGCCTGGATAATTTTATGGCCGTGGCGGAGGCAAACAAACATGGTGGCTTCATGTATTGTCCATGTGTGGACTGCAAGAATACCGTAAATTACGCTCGCTCGAGTCTCATTCACAGCCCACCTTCTGCGATCCGGTTTCATGCCCGATTACTATTGTTGGACCAAGCACGGAGAAAGAGGGGTTATGATGGAAGACAATGAAGAAGAGGAAGAGGATGATGACGGTTATCCCAATTTCCCTGAATACGATGATACTGCTGAGAAGGCAATGAAGACAATGAAGTAGAAGATCAAGAGGCACCGAGATGAGCCTCGCTGATGATGATCTTGGCCGGGCCATTGCTGATGCAAGGAGAGAATGTGAAACTGAAAAGGAAAGGTTGGCCTTCGACAAGATGATAGAAGATCACAACAAATTGTTATACCCAACTTGCGAAGATGGCCATAAAAAGCTAGGCAACGACACTGGAATTGTTGCAATGGAAGGCGAGAGAACGGTGTCAGCTGACTCAGGATTTGGAAAGTTGCCGACAATAATTAAGAGGAAGCTTCCAAGGGGTAACGAATTGCCCGCCGGTACGTACGAAGCGAAGAAGATTGTCCGCCCTCTAGGATTAGATGTGCAAAAGATACATGCATGCATTAATGATCGCATCCTCTACCGCGGTGAGTACGAGAATTTGGATGCATGTCCGGTGTGCACCGCATTGCGGTATAAGATCAGACGAGATGACCCTGGTGATGTTGAGGGCGAGCGCCCCAAGAAGAGGGTTCTGCCAAGGTTATGTGGTATGCTCCTATAATACCACGGCTGAAACGCTTGTTCGAGGAATAAAGAGCACGCTAGGTTGTTGCGATGGCACAAAGAAGACCGTAAGAAAGACGTGATGTTGAGGCACCCTGCTGATGGATCCCAATGGAGAAAAATCGATAGAGAGTTCCCAAACTTTGCACGAGATGCAAGGAACTTAAGGTTTGGTCTAAGTACGGATGGCATGAATCCTTTTGGAGAGCAGAGCTGCAAGCCATAGCACCTGGCCCGTGACTCTTTGTATATATAACCTTCCTCCTTGGTTGTGCATGAAGCGGAAGTTCATTATGATGCCGGTGCTCATACAAGGCCCGAAGCAACCCGGGAACGACATTGATGTGTACCTGAAGCCATTAGTCGAAGAACTTCTACAGCTGTGGTCCCTAGCAGGTGTACGTGTGTGGGACGAGCACAAGCGGGAGGAATTTGACCTAAGAGCGATGCTTTTCGTAACCATCAATGACCGGCCTGCTCTTGGTAACATTTCAGGACAGTCAAACAAGGGATACAATGCATGCACACACTCGTTTACATGAGCTCGAAGGTGATTATTTGGAAAAAGGTCGGAAGGTCGTGTGCACTGGGGCATCGTCGATTTCTTAGGATTACCCATCCCGTAAGAAAGAAAGGAAAGCATTACGACGGTGAGGCTGATCACCGGAGGAAGCCTCCCCATCGTGATGGTGTTGATATATTTGGTATGGTCAAGGATCTAGATGTAATATTTGGAAAGGGTCCTGGCGAACGGTCTGTTCCGAATGACGCTGCCGGACACGCGCCCATGTGGAAGAAGAAATCTATTTTTTGGGAGCTAGAATATTGGAAAGTCTTAGAAGTCCGCTCTTCAATCGATGTGATGCACGTGACGAAGAATCTTTGCGTGAACCCGCTAGGCTTTCGGGCGTGTACGGGAAGACAAAAGATACACCGGAAGCACGGGAGGACCAGCAACGTTGGAAAGACCCCAAAAATCTGCATGAGAGAGTTAAAGGACGTCATTTATCCAGCTACGCTCTTACAAAAGCGAGAGAAGGAGATATTTTTTGAATGTCTTAGCGGTATCAAGGTCCCGTCCGGCTTCTCCTCCAATATAAAGGGAATAATAAATATGGAGAAGAAAACATTCAGAACCACGAAGTCTCATGACCGTCACGTGATAATGACACGCTTGCTTCCGATTGCATTGAGGGGGCTTCTACCGGAAAATGTTCGACTGCCCATTGTGAAGCTATGTGCATTCCTCAATGCAATTTCTCAAAAGGTAATAAACCCGGAAATTCTACCGAGGTTGCAGAATGATGTGGTCCAATGTCTCGTTAGTTTTGAGCTGGTGGTCCCACCATCCTTCTTCAATATTATGACACATCTCCTCGTTCACCTGGTCGATGAGATTTCCATTCTCGGTCCTGTGTTTCTACACAATATGTTCCCCTTCGAGAGGTTCATGGGAGTCTTGAAGAAATATGTTCATAACCGTGCTAGGCCGAGAAGGAAGCATCTCCAAGGGCTATGGAACAGAGGAGGTCATTGAATTCTGTGTTGACTTTATTCTCGACCTTAAGCCGATTGGTGTTCCTGAATCGCGGCATGAAGGGAGACTAAGTGGAAAAGGCACGCTAGGAAGGAAATCAATGATATGTAGGGACGGGATTTCTTTGACTCAAGCACACTACACGAGTTCTACAAAGTTCCACCATGGTGGCTCCGTATATCGGTGACCACAAGAACTTTCTACGCTCCCGGAACCCGGGGCGGTCGAACGATTGGATTAGACGTGAACACATGTCGACTTTCGGCGGTTGGTTGCAAAAACATCTCCTGAATAACGAAGATATTGAAGATCAGTTTGTACTTGCTGGCCCCAGACACCATCTTCGACTGTAGTGACTTTCCAAGGGTACGAGATAAATGGGAATACATTTTACACGATCGCCCAAGATAAAAAGAGCACCAACCAAAACAGTGGTGTCCGCTTTGATGCAATAATGAATGAAGGCCCAAATGACACATATTATGGTTACATAGAGGATATCTGGGAACTTGAGTATGGACCTTCTTTTAAGGTCCCTTTGTTTAGGTGCAAATGGGTCAACAAAACAGGAGGCGGGGTTCAGGTAGACAAGTTGTATGGAATGACAACAGTGGATCTCAACAATCTTGGGTATAGAGACGAACCATTCGTCCTAGCCAAGGATGTGGCCCAGGTTTTCTATGTGAAGGATATGTCTAGCAAACCAAGAAAAAGGAAACATAAGGAAACAAATACATCAAACGATGAGCCAAAGCGCCACATAGTTCTTTACGGAAAAAGAAACATCGTGGGAGTGGAGGACAAGACAGACATGTCGGAAGATTATAATAAGTTTGATGAAATTCCACCCTTCGAGTGAACATTGATCCAAGCATCAAGTTAAATGATGAAGATGCTCCATGGTTAAGGCCGAAGAAGATTAAATGATGAAGATGCTCCATGGCACAAATGAGTATCTCAACATGGCAATCAATTTCCCATTTATTTTTGTGTAATCATTTAGCTGTATGTAAGATATGAAAAGTGGAGATGTGGTTGGCTTTTTGTACCATATATATAGAGGAGATGTAGTCGTTCACGGGTTTGCGAGGGAAAATTCGAGTGCGTAGTTTCCGAAGATGCCGTAGGGCATGTGCACCAACAACATCTTCGAGAAACTGCGCCACGGGAGATTTCCCAACCCTTTCCCCAACACTATTAGAGGAGATGTAGTCGTTCGAGGGCTTGCGGAAAAATTCCAGGCGCAGTTTCCGAAGATGCCGTAGGGCATGTGCACCAACAACATCTTCGAGAAAGCTGCGCCACGCGGAGATTTCCCAACCCTTTCCCCAACACTATTAGAGGAGATGTAGTCGTTCGGGGCTTGCAGGAAAAATTCCGAGGAGCAACTTCCGAAGATGCCGTAAGGCTTGTGCACCAACGACATCTTCGAGAAGTTGCGCCACGGGAGATTTCCCAACCCTTTCCCCAACACTGTTAGAGGAGATGTAGTCGTTCACGGGCTTGCAGGGGAAAAATTCCGAGGCGCAGCTTCCGAAGATGCCGTAGGGCGTGTGCACCAACAACATCTTCGAGAAGCTGCGCCACGGGAGATTTTCCAATCCATGGGAATGAATCTCTGCTTGGCTTGTTGATCTGCTTGGCAAGCCGTATCGATGCTCCTTTTATAGGCACGAGCACCGCTTCTACTCGACAGGGTGTCGTGCGCTACATGCTTCATCTCATCGAGCAGTGCGTCCACCCATGCGTTCTTATCCTACCGACATCTTTAGTCCCGGTTGTACCCACCAGCCGGGACTAAAGGTTACCCACACGTCCTTATCCCACTGACAGTTTGTTAGATGACAAAAAAAAGGATCTTTCGTCCCGATTGTACCCACCAGCCGGGACTAAAGGTTACCCACACGTCCTTATCCCACCGACAGTTTTGTTAGATGACAAAAAAAGGATCTTTCGTCCCGGTTGTACCCACCAGCCGGGACTAAAGGTTACCCACACGTCTTTATCCCACCGACACTTTTGTTAGATATGACAAAAAAATGATCTTTACTCCCGGTTGTACCCACCAGCCGGGACTAAAGGTTACCCACACGTCCTTATCCCACCGACGGTTTTTGGCGCCACTGCGTTCCCGCCTATTTTTCTTCCCGCGCTTTCCACTGCTTCCCGCCTCCGTCCTCCCGCCATTTTTTCACTATATATATGTTGGCTTGGCCTCCATTTACATATCACATCTAGACTCATATCTCGCAAACCTCATCACCAGGTCACATGGCTTCCATCGTATCTCTAACCCTCCGGAGGCGGAGGCGCTTTGCGCGTCGAACTACCCCTGCCCGCCGGGCTACCGCGTCCCTACCGGCTGGTTGCCGAGCGTCGGAGGGGTACTCGGTCCCTCCTTGTCCCTCTAGGTGTGGCGCGCGAGATGGCACATCACGAACCACTACTACTTCGAGCTCACGCCGGAGCAGGCGGAGGAATCCCCGGTGGCATCCCGACTACGGCCCGACTTGGGAGAGCTTCTTCATCAATCGGCGTGAGAGGGCGCTCGCCGAGCACGAGGACGGCGGCCCGCCTCCTTCGAACTTCAACGAGGCCGGCCGTCGGCTGTGGTGGCGCGACCGAACTCTCCGGGCGTCATGGCCCACCGTGGCCCCCGCTGCGCTACCCTCAGTCCCAGCCCACGCGTGCTCTCCCGCCGAGGTTTGACTACCGCGACCCCGATGCCGGCGACGATGATGACGGCGACTACGACGACTACAGTGGCGAGTACTATAGGGCCAGGCACGAGTATGACTGAATGACTCGAACGGTCGAATCTGGCCATGTATCTTAATTAATTTTCAGTTGAGCTAGGCACGCAGTACTATAGGGCTAGGCACGAGTACTATCCGGCCATGTATCTTAATTAATTTTCAGTTGAGTTATGTACTTTAATTCCACATGTAATCTGGCGGGAAACTTTTCTCATCATCGGCGTACGCTTACAACGACTTTATTGAAAATACAATAATATAGATAAACAACTAGTCTAGTCGATCTACTCGTCGTCGGAGGTTGTCTCGGTCCAAATGTCGTCCCACCGAGGGTCGTTGTCGGCCCAAGTTGTATTCGGGTTACTCGAGCTCGAACACGGCGACGGCCCGACGATGGCGCTCGTTGGACCTGCGTTGTGCCCGGAGGTCAGCCGAAGAACGCGGCGGTGTTGTCGACGTCGTTGGGGAACTGCGCCCTCCACCGGCGCATCAACTCCTCGTCGTGCTCGGCGATTGCGATCCGGCGCTGCACCTGGCGGTGGCGGCGACGGTCCTCGTCGTCGACGAGGCACGGCGGCTCGGCGCGAGGAACTCCGCCTCCTCTAGCGATTCGACGTGCGGAAGTTCATGTCGCACCGTGGCCGCCGAAATCGCCATGCGGCCGCGTCGTAAGCGCGCGCCGCCGGCTCCGGGGTGTTGTACGTGCCGAGGGTGAGCCGGAAGCCACCGGCACGCATCTCGGCGTAGAACCTACCGTTCGGCCGCGCTCGGACGCCCACGGAACCGGACGAGCCGCGACGGCGCGGCGGCATCCCGGCGACGAATGAACGGAGGCGACGGCGACGTGTGGTTCCGCGCGCGACGCGGCGCTTTATAGCACAGCGACGCGGCAAGTTTGGCGGCAGGTGGCGCGGGGAAGCGGCGGGCGTGGCACGTGGAAGCGGCGGCGACAGTGGCGCGGGGAAGCGGCGGGGCGTGGCACGTGGAAGCGGGATCTACGCGTCGCACGGCGGTGGCGGCGGGGCGAGGCACGTGGAAGCGGCGGCGACACGTGGCACGGGGAAGGGACACGTGTGGCGGTGGCGGTGGTGGGCAGTACACGGCGGTGCCGACGGTGGCCCGTACACGGCGGTGGCGGTGGTGGGCAGTACACGGCGGTGGCCCGTACATGGCGGTGACGGCGGGGCACGGGGAAGGGACACGTGTGGCGGTGGCGGTGGTGGGCAGTGCGGTGGCTTTTTTTCATTTGAAATAAGGCGGGAATGAAAATTTTTAAAAAAATTTGGCCTTTGGACCCGGTTTGTATTACAAACCGGGACTAAAGGCCATTTTTGCTGCGTAGCGAAAACGCAGCAAAAATGGCCTTTAGTCCGGTTGGTCACAAACCGGGTCCAAAGGGGGGCCTTTGGACCCGGTTTGTAATACGCACCGGGTCCAAAGGGGGGGGGGTATAACTGCTCATCTCCTTCCTCGCGCAAATCAATCGCGCGAGGAGGAAAGCTGCGCCGCCGGGCTGCCCGTTTGCCCACCGCGCCGCCCACCGCGCCGCCCACCGCCTCGCGCGCCGCCCACCGCCTCGCGCGCCGCCGCCGCGCGCCTCCTCCTCTGCCGCGCCCGCGCCTCCTCCTCGCCGCCCACCGCGCCCGCGCCTCCTCCTGCGCCGCCCACCGCGCCGCCCACCGCCGGCCGCCGCCACTCTCGCCTCCGCCTCCACCTTGTCGCGCGCCTCCGCCTCTGCCGCGCCCGCGCCTCCTCCTCTGCCGCGCCGCCCCACCGCCTCGACCGCCGGCCGCCGCCTTGTCGCGCGCCTCCTCCTCACCGTCGACCTCCGCCGCCGTCGACGCCACCGCGCGCGCAGGTATGGTGCTCCCTCTCCCTCTCCCTCCTCCGGCCCGGCCGACCGGCGGCCGGTCAAGTTCTTCTTTAATTTTTTTGTATTTTTTGTTAGATTGTTAGATTTATTATATTAGTTAGTTTTGTTAGTTTTGTTAGATTGTTAGATTGTTAGATTAGTTAGTTTAGTTAGAAAAGTTAGAAATATTTAGTTAGATTTAAATTAGTATAGTTAGAAAAAAAAAGTTACAATTTGTGTCGACGCCACCCCCGCGCGGACAACCTCTTCCTGCGCGCGCCGGTGAGTGTCGGCGCCCTGCCGGTGCCGAGTCCGTGGCGGTGCCCCTGCCGGCGCCCTGGCGGTGCCGAGTCCGTGGTGGCGCCGCCGTGACATAGAGTTAGGGTCGAGAAATAGAGAGAAGAGCGAGAGGAGGAGCGCCGAGTCCGTGGCGATGCCGGTAGTGCCGGGCGCCCCCAAAATACGGTCGTTCAATTCCCTCTACCGCTCCCGCTCGTCGTTCCCGACCCCCGATCCGGATCGATCGATCCGGGGTCGTGGAGACGCGGCGTTAGTACAAAAGTAGTGAAGTTTTTTATTTAGCACAATATCATGTTTTTTATTTATATTAGTATACATATATGATTTGTTTTCGTAGCTACGATGCCGCGACAGCGACGGCCGGCGGGCCGTGGTCCGACTCTCACCGAGGAGATGGAGCGAGATGGGGAGGTCCGGGACCGGGCTCCGCCAGGGTGGCACCGGGAGGTCTTAGCTTCCGGGTCGCGCACCTTGGTGCGGAATCCGGGTCCCGTCGTCGACCCGGATATTCTATGGTGGAGGTCTTATGGGCCACGGTCAGTTTCGAGAGGAGCCGGCCCCGCCGAGGAGGTAGCTCAGCGCATTGCGGCGGAGGACGAGCACGTTCGCCGTTACATGTACGCGTTAGACAACATGTATAGGACCGGATGGAGCGTTATGCGGGGATCTCATGTTAGCTATGCTCCCGTTGTTGTTCCGTGGCTTTGGGGGCACACCGGCGCGGCTCGGGACCCGGTCGGCGCCCTCTAGGACCCGGTCTGCGCGGTTGAGTGGTTGTAGTAGTGATTGATATGTATTAGGGTTAAATAAACATGAACCCGATCTATGTATGCATGTAGCTGCACTATCACGCTTTTAGCACTATATTATCGATCCTTAGTTAAGAACTACACATATGTAACTCCATTTTTTCGGTTTTACGCATTATCCTTAATTTGATCATATGATGGTTCCTATGTATGGCTTGCGGGTCGTTGTAGAAAGCATGGAGAGAGATGAAATTCAAGAAAATTTCATGGAGGAACTCATAGCAAACGGTACTCTGGATGATCGCGGACGACGACGTTATTCCAGGATGATGGCAGTGACGATGTCACCGCAACTTATTTGAATGACTCCGGTGAGGAGCGGAGAATATTGAGGAAGAAGATCCTAGTGGCGCCGGTGAGGAACAAGATCATCATAATGGCTCCCGAACCTGTAGTTATCACCGAGGTATATAAACTAATTAAGCCGCTGTTGATCGACTAGATGCATTAACTAATTAAATTGTCTCGACTATGAATTATTTCTTTTTTAGCCCTCCGGATCGAGCACTTGTTCATGTCAAAGTCGAGGAAGCGAGGCCCCGGCCAAAAAGTTGGATGACGGTGTTAAGTACGACATCACCCACATCGAAAATGATGGTAAACCGATTGCTCCAGAGAAAGGTGCAAAGGCATTTATAGCTCAATGCGGAGTGCTTGTTAGGGACCACGTCCCGATCACCGTTCGAGAATGGCACAAGCCGAAGGGACTAGTGCTATCTGCTTGAGAGGAAGAAGGTCAAGGTCTTTATATCGATGATGTAGCCAAAAACAGCATTATGGACAAGCTCATGTCACATTTCAGCATAGTACCCGAAGAGGGGAGTGACCCAAGAAAAGGCCAAGATGGAGGCGGAGCCCTCCGCGAGTTTGGCAAGAAGAAGATGGCCGAACTATTCAAGAGCCACAAGAAAAGATTGCGCCGCCTTATCAAGATAAAGAAGACTCCGGACAATGAGAAGGTAAAACTCACTCGGGAAGAATTCGTGAAGTACAACCCGTAGTCCGAAGAATTTAAGAGAAGGTCGGGAAATAAATAAGGCAAATGCTGCGTTGAAGCTATATCACCAAATTCTGGGTCCGGTGGATACGGGGCTAACCGTCCTAAGTGGCGAGCAGGTGAGGCGGAGACTGACCGGTAAAGGGATCGGATTAGGGACACACGGTTGGATCGAACGGTGCAAGGAGTGGTTCTACGGGATTGGGGAACGTTGGATCCAGAAACAGGGAAGTGCATCTATAAGAAAGCTCATACTGAAGGTTCCCATTGATGCCTGGAAAAAGCACATAGGGACGTGGAGGCGGGGTTGTTCCAGCCCGAAAGAGAGAACGATGAGCTGACACGCGCCCTTGGGAACAAAGAACACGGCGGACGAACACGAGGCACAGCAGGCTCCGTTCCGTGGAAGTATGGCTTTCTGCGGAAAGGAAGAGATTTCGCGATAAAAGCCATGAGAGGAGGAAGGCAAGGGAAACAGACCGCTTTGGCTAACTTAGAGGAGGGTATGAGCACCATGCAAGCCCAATTAAGCATGGTAACCCAAGTACTTACATCTCGAGATGGCTCGGGGGGCGGGCTGTAGATCCTGCATTGCTCAATGCCATCGCCCGGCTGCAATCTCAACCACACGGAAAAGCGGCGTGGCTTCCTCTCCGGCGGGTGGATAATGATGATGATGATGACCAGGTGGTCGAGCCTCCTCGCTACCCTCCCGTGGATGATCTCAGCGAGAAGCCAGTCCTTGTGAGCTGCATGTTAAAGTTTTCAACCTATCCTTCAAGGCGGCGGTCGGCATCCTCTTACCTACAAGGTCTTACCATTGCCGTTCGGTCCAAGACGACTTTGCTTGTTGTGATGGTGGATGAAGTGATGAGCGCTTATGAGGGGTTGGTGCTTGAGCACCACTGCAGGTGAAGATGGGGAAATCAAAGAGCTGGGAGAAGCCCGTAGGAACCACCGTGCAATGGCGGAAGGAGAACATTGTGTTTCCAGGTGAGAAGCCAACAAGCATGCCACCTCCGCCT
>NC_061510.1:9369405-9541372 GCF_022539505.1 Lolium rigidum | reverse complement strand
TACTTGATTAAAAAGTTTTCATTAAGAAATTAACTTCAATGAAAGGATATTGACTGAAACAAATTTAGTGTCAAGATCTATGAAGATAGATTGAAACACATAAATAAGTTTAAGTCAAAGTACATAGAATGGATATTGAAGTAGTTCAATATAGAAATATTAAGAAAATGTTCTTGTCATGTGAAGGTTTAAACAAGACTTTAATGCATCTGACACTCAATGAGTAAAAACACATGAGTGATTATAGATCACGAATAATATGTACACAATCAGATGTCCTGTGCTCTAAAAGTGTTTTGAGCATGTACCAGAATGATTCATGTGATGATCATTGAAAAACAGTAAGAATATTCTTGAGTACTTAAGAAGAACCAAGTATATATATATAAGTTTTGTATGGAGAAATGACAAACAAATCGTTGTAAGGTGTTGCACCAATATTTGTTTTGTCACATATAAATATAAAATTTCAATCTCAAATTAGACTAAGTGTTGTTTAAAAGGTAGCACAATGAGCTAGAAGTTGTTGATACGTCTCAAACGTATCTATAATTTCTTATGTTCCATGATTGTTTTATGACAATACCTACATGTTTTATACACATTATATGTCATTATTATGCATTTTCCGGAACTAACCTATTGACGAGATGCCGAAGGGCCAGTTGTTGTTTTCTGCTGTTTTTGGTTTCAGAAATCCTACTAAGGAAATATTCTCGGAATCGGACGAAATCAATGCCCAGCATCCTATTTTTCCACGAAGCTTCCAGAACACCCGAGAGCCAGCAGAGGGGGGCCACAGGGCCACCATATGATAGGGCGGCGCGGCCAGGGCCTGGGTCGCGCCCCCCTGTTGTGTGGCGCCCCCGTCAGCCCTCCTACGCCGCCTCTTCGCCTATTTAAGCCTCCTCGAACTAAAACCTCGATATAGAAAAGCCACGGTACGAGAAACCTTCCAGAGCCGCCGCCATCGCGAAGCCAAGATCTGGGGGACAGGAGTCTCTGTTCCGGCACGCCGCCGGGACGGGGAAGTGCCCCCGGAAGGCTTCTCCATCGACACCACCGCCATCTTCATCAACGCCTGCTGTCTCCCATGAGGAGGGAGTAGTTCTCCATCGAGGCTAAGGGATGTACCGGTAGCTATGTGGTTAATCTCTCTCTCCCATGTACTTCAATACAATGATCTCATGAGCTGCCTTACATGATTGAGATCCATATGATGAGCTTGTAATCTAGATGTCGTTATGCTATTCAAGTGGATTTTACTTATGTGATCTCCGGAGACTCCTTGTCCCACGTGTGTAAAGGTGACAGTGTGTGCACCGTGTGGGTCTCTTAGGCTATATTTCACATAATACTTATTCACTGAGTTATGATTTGAGTTGGATGTCTCTATGAAATTGTGGTGTGTTAGTACCTCCTATGAATGCTCAAAGTGACAGCGTGGGGTGTTTATTAGTACTTGGGAATGCATCTTTAAGGTTTACCTACATGATGAATTAGTGTTTGTTATCTTGCCAGAGAGTAATTCAGAGTAGCATAGTGAAGTGCTTATTTATATTCCTTTATGATTACAATGTCGAGAGTGTCCACTAGTGAAAGTATGATCCCTAGGCCTTGTTTCCAAATACTGCAATCATCGCTTGTTTACTGTTTTACTGCATCTTTACTTCCTGCAATATTACTATCATCAACTGCACGCCAGCAAGCACTTTTCTCGCGCCGTTACTACTGCTCATATTCATTCATACCACTTGTATTTCACTATCTCTTCGCCGAACTAGTGCACCTATACATCTGACAAGTGTATTAGGTGTGTTGGGGACACAAGAGACTTCTTGTATCGTGATTGCAGGGTTGCTTGAGAGGGATATCTTTGTCCTCTTCCTCCCTGAGTTCGATAAACCTTGGGTGATCCACTTAAGGGAAACTTGCTGCTGTTCTACAAACCTCTGCTCTTGGAGGCCCAACACTGTCTACAAGAATAGAAGCACCCGTAGACATCAAGCACTTTTCTGGCGCCGTTGCCGGGGAGGAAAGGTAAATGGCACTCACACTCCGGACCCCGGCAACTAAGCCACTTTTCTGGCGCCGTTGCCGGGGAGGAAAGGTAAAAGGCACTCATACTCCGGTCCCAGGTAACTAAGTACTTTTCCGTTGCTGTTGTGTGTGTGCTCGAAGCTATTTCCTTTAGATCCTGCAATTGCATCTTTTTGTTTCTTGTTTACACTAGTAAGGCATAATGGAAAACAACAAAAATATGAGAGATCTTTATGTACTTTATCTTGAATTAGGACATGATGTGTTTGAAGAGAGAATTAAAAAACCCATGGAACTTTATATGCATGCTAATGGGAATGTTATTAATATGAATGCTTTGAACACCATTGTTGCTAATGCTATGGAAAATTCTAAGCTTGGGGAAGCTGGTTTTGATGACCATGATATTTTTAGTCCCCCAAGTTTTGAGGAGAAAATTTTCTTTGATGATACTTTCCCTCCCATTTATGATGATTATAATGATAGTGGTCTTTTGGTGACACCTACTATGGAGGATAAACTTTATTATGATTATACTATGCCTCCTACACTTGATGAGAATAATAATGATAGCTACTTTGTTGAATTTGCTCCCACTACAACTAATAAAATTGATTATGCTTATGTGGAGAGTAATAATTTTATGCATATAGCTCATGATAAGAATGTTTCATTTGATAGTTATATTGTTGAATTTGTTCATGATGCTACTGAAAGTTATTATGAGAGAGGAAAATATGGTTGTAGAAATTTTCATGTTACTAAAACACCTCTCTATATGCTGAAATTTTTGAAGTTACACTTGTTTTATCTTTCTATGCTTGTTGCATCATGCTTCATGAATTTGTTTATTTACAAGATTCCTATGCATAGGAAGCATGTTAGGCTTAAATGTGTTTCAAATTTGCTTCTTGATGCTCTCTTTTGCTTCAACTCCTATTTCTTGCGAGTGCATCATTAAAACTGCTGAGCCCATCTTAATGGTTATAAAGAAAGCACTTCTTGGGAGATAACCCATGTTTTTATTTTACTACAGTACTTTTGTTTTATATTTGAGTCTTGGAAGTTTTTTACTACTATATCAACCTCTCCTTATCTTTATTTTATTGCATTGTTGTGCCAAGTAAAGTCTTTGATAGTAAAGTCAATACTAGATTTGGATTACTGCGCAGAAACAGATTTCTTGCTGTCACGAATTTCGATCTGCCTCTTTGTAGGTAGCTCAGAAAAATCTGCCAATTTACGTGCGTGATCCTCAGATATGTACGAAACTTTCATTAAATTTGGGAATTTTCATTTGAGCCAGTCTGGTGCCTCAATAAAATTCATCTTTACGGACTGTTCTGTTTTGACAGATTCTGCCTTTTATTTCGCATTGCCTCTTTTGTTGTGTTGGATGGATTTCTTTGTTCCATTAACGTCCAGTAGCTTTGTGCAACGTCCAGAAGTGTTAAGAATGATTGTGTCACGTCTGAACATGTGAATTTTTGATTATGCACTAACCCTCTAATGAGTTTGTTTTAAGTTTGGTGTGGAGGAAGTTTTCAAGGGTCAAGAGAGGAGGATGATATACTATGATCAAGAAGAGTGAAAAGTCTAAGCTTGGGAATGCCCCGTGGTTCATCCCTGCATATTTCAAGAAGACTCAAGCATCTAAGCTTGGGGATGCCCAAGGCATCCCCTTCTTCATCGATAAATTATCAGGTCACCTCTAGTGAAACTATATTTTTATTCGGTCACATCTTATGTACTTTACTTGGAGCGTCTGTGTGTTTTTATTTTAGTTTGTTATTTTCATTCTCTGAATAAATTTATGCTTGTGTGGGAGAGAGACACGCTCCGCTGTTGCATATGAACACATGTGTTCTTAGCTTTACTTTTAATGTTCATGGCGAAGGTTGAAACTGCTTCGTTCATTGTTATATGGTTGGAAACGGAAAATGCCGCATGTGGTAAATGGTTTAATGTCTTGAATAATGTGATACTTGGCAATTGTTGTGCTCATATAGATCATGTTTAAGCTCTTGCATCATGTACCTTGTACCCATTAATGGATAACTACATAGAGCTTGTTAAAATCTGGTTTGCATGATTAGTTTCTCTAGAGTCTAGATATTTTCTGGTTAAGGTGTTTGAACAACAAGGAAGACGATGTAAAGTCTTATAATAGTTACAATATATTCATATGTGAGTCTTGCTGCACCGTTTTATACTTGAGTTTGCTTCAAACAACCTTGCTATCCTAGCCTTGTATTGAGAGGAATTCTTCTCGTGCATCCAAATCCTTGAGCCAAATCCATGCCATTTGTGTCCACCATACCTACCTACTACATGGTATTTCTCCGCCATTCCAAAGTACATTACTTGAGTGCTACCTTTAAAATTCTATTATTTGCCTTTGCAATATATAGCTCATGGGACAAATAGCCTTAAAAACTATTGTGGTGAAGAATATGTACTTATGTGTCTTATCTCTTAATAAGTTGCTTGTTGAGCGGTAACCATGTTTCTGGGGACGCCATCAACTTTTACCTTTGTTGAATATCATGTGAGTTGCTATGCATGTTCGTCTTGTCTGAAGTAAGGGCGATTTTCATGATCAAATGGTTTGAGTATGCATAATGTTAGAGAAGAACATTGGGCCGCTAACTAAAGCCATGATTCATGGTGGAAGTTTCAGTTTGGACAACTAATTCTCAATCTCTTATGAGAAAATTAACTGTTGTTGAATGCTTATGCATTAAAGAGGAGTCCATTATCTGTTGTCTATGTTGTCCCGGTATGGATGTCTATGTTGAGAATAATCAAAAGCGAGAAATCCAATGCGAGCTTTCTCCTTAGACCTTTGTACAGGCGGCATAGAGGTACCCCTTTGTGACACTTGGTTGAAACATATGCTATGCAATGATAATCCGTGTTAATCCAAGCTAATTAGGACAAGGTGCGAGCACTATTGGTATACTATGCATGAGGCTTGCAACTTATAAGATATCTTATACATAACACATATGATTTATTACTACCGTTGACAAAATTGTTTCTTGTTTTCAAAATGAAAAGCTCTAGCACAAAAATAGTAATCCATGCTTCCCTCTGCGAAGGGCCTTTCTCTTACTTTATTGTTGAGTCAGTTTACCTATTCTTTCTATCTTAGAAGCAAACACTTGTGTCAACTGTGTGCATTGATTCTTACATGTTTACCTATTGCACTTGTTATATTGCTTTATGTTGACAATTATCCATGAGATATACATGTTGAAGTTGAAAGCAACCGCTGAAACTTATATCTTCATTTGTGTTGCTTCAATGCCTTTACTTTGAACTTATTGCTTTATGAGTAACTCTTATGCAAGACTTATTGATGCTTGTCTTGAAAGTACTATTCATGAAAAATCTTTGTAATATGATTCAATTGTTTAGTCATTGTCTTTACCATTGCTTTGAATCGCTGCTTTCATCTCATATGCTTACAATAGTATTGATCAAGATTATGATAGCATGTCACTTCAGAAATTTTCCTTGTTATCGTTTACCTACTCGAGGGCGAGTAGGAACTAAGCTTGGGGATGCTTGATACGTCTCAAACGTATCTATAATTTCTTATGTTCCATGCTTGTTTTATGACAATACCTACATGTTTTATACACATTATATGTCATTATTATGCATTTTCCGGAACTAACCTATTGACGAGATGCCGAAGGGCCAGTTGCTGTTTTCTGCTGTTTTTGGTTTCAGAAATCCTAGTAAGGAAATATTCTCAGAATCGGACGAAATCAATGCCCAGCATCCTATTTTTCCAAAAAGCTTCCAGAACACCCGAGAGCTAGCAGAGGGGGGCCACAGGGCCACCAGATGATAGGGCGGCGCGGCCAGGGCCTGGGCCGCGCCCCCCTGTTGTGTGGCGCCCCCGTCAGCCCTCCTGTGCTGCCTCTTCGCCTATTTAAGCCTCCTCGACCTAAAACCTCGATACGGAAAAGCCACGGTACGAGAAACCTTCCAGAGCCGCCGCCATCGTGAAGCCAAGATCTGGGGGACAGGAGTCTCTGTTCTGGCACGCCGCCGGGACGGGGAAGTGCCCCCGGAAGGCTTCTCCATCGACACCACCGCCATCTTCATCAACGCTGCTGTCTCCCATGAGGAGGGAGTAGTTCTCCATCGAGGCTAAGGGATGTACCGGTAGCTATGTGGTTAATCTCTCTCTCCCATGTACTTCAATACAATGATCTCATGAGCTGCCTTACATGATTGAGATCCATATGATGAGCTTGTAATCTAGATGTCGTTATGCTATTCAAGTGGATTTTACTTATGTGATCTCCGGAGACTCCTTGTCCCACGTGTGTAAAGGTGACAGTGTGTGCACCGTGTGGGTCTCTTAAGCTATATTTCACATAATACTTATTCACTGAGTTATGATTTGAGTTGGATGTCTCTATGAAATTGTGGTGTGTTAGTACCTCCTATGAATGCTCAAAGTGACAGTGTGGGGTGTTTATTAGTACTTGGGAATGCATCTTTAAGGTTTACCTACATGATGAATTAGTGTTCGTTATCTTGCCAGAGAGTAATTCAGAGTAGCATAGTGAAGTGCTTATTTATATTCCTTTATGATTACAATGTTGAGAGTCTCCACTAGTGAAAGTATGATCCCTAGGCCTTGTTTCCAAATACTGCAATCATCGCTTGTTTACTGTTTTACTGCATCTTTACTTCCTGCAATATTACTATCATCAACTGCACGCCAGCAAGCACTTTTCTGGCGCCGTTACTACTGCTCATATTCATTCATACCACTTGTATTTCAATATCTCTTCGCCGAACTAGTGCACCTATACATCTGACAAGTGTATTAGGTGTGTTGGGGACACAAGAGACTTCTTGTATCGTGATTGTAGGGTTGCTTGAGAGGGATATCTTTGTCCTCTTCCTCCCTGAGTTCGATAAACCTTGGGTGATCCACTTAAGGGAAACTTGCTGCTGTTCTACAAACCTCTGCTCTTGGAGGCCCAACACTGTCTACAAGAATAGAAGCACCCGTAGACATCAGTTGTCTATGCTAGATTTAGAAGAGTTCTAAAATATTGTGACGGATTCTACAAACGAAGGCAGAGTATGTCATTGTTTTGACAATGACTGAGGATGTTAAGTTAAGAGGTTCTTTGAGAACTTGGTGTAGTTCCGATAGTGTCAGAACTTTGAAGCTATATTGTGTATGACAATATTAGTGACATATTTCAGACCGCAGAATTAAGGTTCCACCAGAAGACCAAACATATTTAATGCCGACTCTTTTAAAAAATGAGTGATGCGTTGAGACGCAAATGAATTGCAAAATACATACGTTTCTGAGCATGTCAGATCCGTTGACTAAAACTTCTCCCGTGAGCAAAACATGATAAAGCACCGGAAGGCCAAGGTGTTATATCTTTACATATGTAAACTAGATTATTGACTCTAGTGAAAGTGGGAGACTGTTGGTTATTATAATATATCTTTGTGTTTATGATAATGTTTACATACCATGCTATAATTGTATTAACCGAAACATTGATACATGTGTGTTATGTGAACAACAAGGAGTCCCTAGTAAGCCTCTTGTATAACTAGCTTGTTGATTAATAGATGATCATGGTTTCGTGATCATGAACATTGGATGTTATTAATAACAAGGTTATGTCATTATATGAACTAGCACAGTGGCCCTCGCAAATGCGAGGGCATCGTCTTCTTCTATATTTTTCTTCCATATAGAAAATTCTATAATTTTTCTTTTATATTAACAATAATAGGTGTTAAAAATACTTTATTATTTGCTATATTCTTCTTCTACTTTTATTATTATATAGGCTAAATCATATTTTTAATTTATTAGAGCATGTTTTTTATTAAACATGTTCTAGTGTAGTGCTCTTGGGTATATAAAATGTTCTAGGGTGTGTTCAGTTCCAGAGAACGGAATCATTCTGCACCTAGAGTCCATTCTTATGTTCGGCTATGGAATGGAACGGAACCGAGTGGTTCCTCGAAAAGGAATATTCTCCCCATATGCGGAATGCAACCATTCCACTAAATCGGTGGAATGTGGTGGAACGACTGAAGCACTAAACTAATCCAGCCAAAAACTAATTAGTCGTTGTTAACTACGATCTTGAGATTAAAAAGACCATTTTCCAGTGTTAATTATGATTTTGAGACAAAAGATTGAATGTGTTCAGGTTGAGAACCAAGTGGAATGTAATGTCATGGTTCCATTCCGGAAGAATGGGTTGGTTCCATTCTTGTGTTCAGTCTGAGCTAGAATATGAAATGAGTTGGTTCCGTTCTTGTGTTCGGTTGGAGAGTGAAATGTAACAGATTCTGAGAATAGAATATGTGAGCATGCGTGAGGTGCGTTTAGAAGAATAAAGTTACAAGAGAATAGAAGAGTTGAATGAGTGTGGGTGGCTTTCGCATAGAGGAATGGGAGATTCCACCGATTTTGAGCAATGGGTGCGTTTCGGATATAGAGGGAATATTCTCTTTTGAGGAACCACCTCGGTACGTTCCATTTTCCAACTTAACACCAGAATGAGATTTAGGTGCGGAACTATCCCATTACATTCCACTTGGTGACACCAACCGAACACATCCAGTTTAACCTCGTTCCGTTCTGCTCTCCAATTTCCCCAACCGAACAAAAAATAATATTAATTACTTTCTCCGATTCATATTACTTGATGCTACAATAGATGTATCCAGACACATTTCAGTTGTAGGTACATCCGTAATACAGATCGGAGGGAGTACTATTTTGAGATTAAAAAGGCTATTAGGCGTTGTTAATTACGATTTTGAGATTAAAAATGCTATTTGCCATAGTTAATTACGGTTTTGAGATAATAAAAAAATAGTTTAACATCATTCCATCCTGCTCTCCAATTCTCCCAACCGAACAAAAATGGTACTATTTCGTTCCTCCTTTTTGTCCAAACCGAACGCGGAGATGGAACCATTCCATTCAATTCCATTTCACACAGTTCCAGAACCGAACACACCCCTAATATAGTTGATGTATGTGTTGATCTTAACACGTATCCAATTTCACCTCTACCCCATTCAGCCTTCTTAATAAATCAGTTTCAGTGTCATCTCTACCTTAGCAGTGTTTAAAAAAAATCACACCACTTAATTTTCATGTTAGCTGTACCCGGTCACCCTTTTTTTAAAGATCATAGTGTGTTGTACTGGATTTAGACTCTAGCGATATTATTATACGTTGTAAGTGTGGCATCTGACCTGATTTTGTTTTCTTTCCCAAAATGCCGTGAATAGTTGTTAAAACCACACATTAGAGTTTTATTTTTATTTTTTTAGGTCTAATGGATTTGCTGAAAAACACGCTGATGGTTTGGCTGCCACATAAAGATACGTCTCCATATGTTGACACCAGTCAAAATAATTCAGATGATTTTGCTTAGATGTATTTGTTCGAGTTTCATATATTTCTAATATCTCTGTTCACTAATATAAGATGTTTTAGCCTTTTGTAAATTCATTTATTTTGGTATGTATCTAGTCTTCTTTTAATGTGTAGATTCACATATTATTGTATGTAGTTTACTTTGAAATATCTAAAACATCTTATATTTATGAACATAGTGCGTTGTATATAATAGATAGATTAATATTCAATGAGTATTATATTTTAGGTGTCTTGTGAATGGTTTAGTAAATTGATTTTCAGAATTTTGTATCCTCTTTTATGTATTATCCTCAAATTTAAATATAGAGATGTCTTTTGGTTATTTCTATATAATTAACGATGCGCATATCTATATTAGTTATTTATATTTTTAAAAAAATTAAATTAAATCATGAGAATCTTGCCACATGAAAACTCAATTTTAGCGTTTGTAGCTAGCTAAGCTAGTGTACGCACTATCTTTTCTTGATGGACTGAGCTATTCATACGGTGATGCTAGGGTATAAGCTTTTATTTCTAATGGATTGGCCTAGCTATGCGTCCATATTTTTTTTCCCAATAGAATCTGTTCATGATTTTCCGGGATCAAACGGACTGGTCTAACTTTCTGAGCACATTTTTTTAAACAGAATCCTCTGACCATTTTTTTTCCAGAACAGACTCTTGTCTGGAAAAAATTGATTGCATGTTACTTTAAGGGATTGCCTTTTGCACGTTTGATCAACTACTCAGAGTCCACGCATCTATAAACTTAGTTGATTTCTACAGATGCATCCTTTTAGAATTTTTTTTAATGCCTATTAAGTATTGAACGTGTCAAGTGCAACCTAGGCCGTTACGTAAATAATAATCTTCAGATAAATCCTAGCCATAAATTTTTAATCTAACTATCATTATTTTCTGAATGATGTGGCTTAACGTAATCGCTCTATTTTAGACCTCCTTATTGTGCTTTTAGTATATAATAGATGATGTAATGGACACACCCAATTAAGCGTACCATAAGATCACGTCATTAAGTTATTTGCTATAAGCTTTCGATACATAGTTACCTAGTCCTTTCGACCATGAGATCATGTAAATCACTTATACCGGAAAGGTACTTTGATTACATCAAACGCCACTGCATAAATGGGTGGTTATAAAGGTGGGATTAAGTATCCGGAAAGTATGAGTTGAGGCATATGGATCAACAGTGGGATTTGTCCATCCCGATGACGGATAGATATACTCTGGGCCCTCTCGGTGGAATGTCATCTAATAGCTTGCAAGCATATGAATGGTTCATAAGAGACCACATACCACTGTACGAGTAAAGAGTACTTGTCATGAGACGAGGTTGAACAAGGTATAGAGATACCGATGATCAAACCTCGGACAAGTAAAATATCGCGTGACAAAGGGAATCGGTATCGTATGTAAATGGTTCAGTCGATCACTAAAGTCATCGTTGAATATGTGTGAGCCATTATGGATCTCCAGATCCCGCTATTGGTTATTGGTCGGAGAGAGGTCTCAACCATGTCTACATAGTTCGCGAACCGTAGGGTGACACACTTAAGGTTTGATGTCGTTTAAGTAGATATGGAATATGGAATGGAGTTCGAAGTTTTGTTCGGAGTCTCGGATGGGATCCAGGACATCACGAGGAGGTCCGGAATGGTCCGGAGAATAAGATTCATATATATGAAGTCATATTCCAAGTTTGGAAATGATCCGAGTGCATTTATGGCAGGTTCTAGAAAGTTCTAGAAAAGTCCGGAAGAAATCACCATGGAAAGTGGAGTCCCGGAGGGACTCCACCTTTCATGGCCAGCCAAACCCTAAAGGGTGGAGTCCCAGGTGGACTCCACCATAGGTGGCCGGCCACCCCATCCAAAGGAAAGGTGGGAGTCCCACCTTGGGTAGGACTCCCTCCTTGAGTATGTTTCCCACCTATGGGAGGTTTTGTTGTTGGGGTCTTATTCGAAGACTTGGACTACAACTCTTGGGGATTTCCACCTATATAATGAGGAGAAGAGGGAGGGGGCAGCCACTCTTGGCCGCACCACCTAGGGCTGCCCATGGCCGGCGCCCTAGCCACCCCCTCTCCCGAAACCCTAGCCTCTCCTCCTCCACATAATACTCCCGCAGCGCATAGGCGAAGCCCTGCAGGGGTTCTCCACCACCACCGCCACCACGCCGTCGTGCTGCCGGGATTCCGAGGAGGATCTACTACTTATGCTGCCCGCTGGAACGGGGAGAAGGACGTCGTCATCAACACCGAACGTGTGACCGAGTACGGAGGTGCTGCCCGATTGTGGCACCGTCAAGATCTTCTACGCGCTTTTCAAAGCGGCAAGTGATCGTCTACCGCAGCAACGACAGCCTCCTCTTGTAGGCTTTGGAAATCTTCAAGGGTTAGTCTCGTTCATCCCCTCGTTGCTACCGTCTTCTAGATTGCATCCTGGCTTGGATTGCGTTCTCGCGGTAGGAAATTTGTTTTTCTATGCTACGAATCCCTACAAGTTTCTCCAGGAACTCGTGGCCAACCTCGGCCTGCAGAGGAACCACGTTCTCATGAACCTGTGGTTTGGGGCCAGCTGAGGGAGCATCTACAGAGGGGAAATAACAACAAAGCATGAGAGACCGGAAGAGAAAGCTACCTCAAGCATAGTGAGATCATCACTGGAACCGGGAGCTTCAGACGAGAAGTTACCGGGGCACGAGGTGTGGGTGCGGCCCATCTTGAGGTCAGTCCAATGAATATAAGGGTCAGGGTCCACCTTGTCCAGAGGACGCTTCCGGCAAGGGCCTCGCTGATCCGATGTGATGCGAGGGAAGCGCTGCTTTGCCTGGAAAGAAATAGAAAGACAATTAGCCACAACACAAAAGTTGCCGGTACAGCAACCCGGGTTGCACAATCTCTTACTTCATCGATTGGAGGGTTGGTGGAGCTGAGAGGCAGGAAGCCCCACTCCTAGTCAAGCGGCATAGCAGTTTGGCAGATCTGCCTAGCCTTGAGGACTACGTCCTCTTTGCTTAGAGGGAGGCCGGTGATCTTGGTAGGATCGCCAGGGCCATAAATTTCGCTTATCTTATGAGCCCGACGCTTGAGGGGAAGCACCCGGCGTGAGATGAAAGTGCGGATGATATCGTCAGAGCAGATATTTGTCTCTTTCATCAGCTTCTCCATGAAGCGCACAACCCGGTTCGTCTCAATATGATTCGTCCTAGGAAAGAAGCCCCAATTGACCTTCGCGGGCGGCGCCGGATTGAAAGCAGGCAGATTGATGGGATCTGGGGCGCCAGTGTTCTTCACGTAGAAGAAGGTCCCTTGCCATAACCGGCATGATTCGAGACCGGAGAACTTAAAAAAGGGGCTCCCTTGGCGGGAGCCGATGATGCAAGACCCGCATTGAACGGGGGGTTTGGGCTTAGGAATTTCCTTGCCCTGAACGGAATTGATCCGAAGGGAAAAGAAGCGAGCGAAAGTCTCGCGAGTGGGACGGACGCCGATATATCCCTCCATGAAAGTAGCATAACAAGAAAGGTAAAAAACGGCATTGCCGGGAAGGTGATGAGGCTGGAGTTGGTAAAAATCCAAGATTTGGCGGAAGAAGTCAGAGGCAGGGAGGCCGAAGCCGCGCTCAAAGTGAGCGAGGAAGACAACGAAATCACCGGGTTCAAGTACCGGCTCGATCTCGTCGCCCGGAAGCCGGCAGGATACTCCTTCCGGTATCCTTCTAGACCGGTACAGCCAGTCGATCTCGTGCTGTGTCACGTCAGAGCCTTTCCAGGCCCCGCGGGTGATGCCGGATAAATCTACTCCGGAAGCTTGGCTAGAGCTGCCGGCCTCTTGACCTTTACCGGTATCGGATTCCATCCGGGCAAGCTCAGCTGAGAGTCTGTCGGAAGATTCACTCTGATGGCTACTGGAGGAGGATTCGGAAAGAAGACCCTCGCTAGACATACGAATCTGAAAGGTGTCGGACAACGACATCAACTTCTTCCGGATTCACCTTCAACACAAGCCAATGGCCAAGGAGAAGATGGTCAACCTCTACATCCCCGGGAGAATGTTGTGTGGAAATGCCTATCATCTCCTTCCCGTCTACGACATCATGAACCGCATCTACCGCAGCACCATCAACCCCAAGCACACCAATTAAGATGAGGTGCATGGCTTTCTTGTGAACCTCCTTGTGCGCACCGATGAGATGAGGGGTAGTGGCAAGCAATTGGATGTCATGGACTACATATGGCATGAGATGCGTGAGTGTGCCTTCCTCTGCAAGCTTCCTCAATACGCACCCTACATCATGAGGCTCATCTTCCTCAAATGGGAACAAGCTCGCCGTGGAGATCTCCTAGAACAATTCCGCCCCATCACTATCCATAAGGAGAGAAGCCCCCAAGTCAAGAAACATGATCTCCCAAGGTTTGGAAAGAAGGCTTCCAAGGACACGGAGGAGGAGGAGGCCAATAGTGATGACTCGATTTTGTCCCCAACTCCATCAAGACAAAAGGCCTCTTCGCCAAGCTCACCGCTCGCCTCAAGAAGTCTTTTTGCTTCAAGGAAGACCTCCAAGACAAGATGTATCAAGCTCACTACGACAACAAGAAGATACATCAACGCCAAAAGGCGATGATGGTTCACATGGGTCTCCCCGTCTCCGATGCCTCCGAGAACACCATCACCCCTTCCGGTGAATGGAAGTCCAAGCACACTTGGTCTAGCTCCGAGGAGTCCATTCTCGAGCGCATTGTGTGCCCCTCTCCACCTCATGGCAAGGGCCATGTCCAAGAAGACGAGGAGATTGAGGAAGAGGAGGAAGACAAGAACATGTATGGAGGTGATGAAGACGAAGATGAAGAGGAGGACAACGAGGAGGAAGACGACGACGAGGATGATGATGACGAGTGATCTCCCTTGGGGCGCTAGCATGCTTCTTCTCCATTTTTGGTGTTCCGATGCCAAAGGGGGAGAGGTTGATCTATTAGGAAGGGAATTTGCATGGGGATGCCAAGGGCTTGGTGCTTCATTTTGGTTTTTCAGCCTTGGCATCATGTTTTATCCCTAGTTATTCGAGAACTTGAACTTATTCATATGCTTGCTACTCTATTTGTGGATCCCTGATTCCCCCGGTTTGTAATAAGACTTATTTGTGGTAGCCTATATTGGTCTTCGTTGTTTATCTATTGTTGGCTACACCAATCCTATGGAGGCATTTATTGGGAGTTTGCGTTTCCTCAAGGCAAAGGTATGACAAATCCACCCAAAGCTCCTTGTGTTGCCATATGTTGCCTCCATAGTGTGCATATGCTATATGAACATGTCAAGTATCCTTGTTGCATATGTGCATGGTTGTACAATCTAGGGGGAGTTGTTTCTCTATGATGTGTGTGTTTGTATTCAAATGCATATTTCAAATATGCACACATCTATGGGGAGCTTCGTCTACTTTTTGCAAATCTAGAACCTTATCATAATATCTTATGCTATATTGCAAATTCTTGTGTTGTCATCAAACACCAAAAAGGGGGAGATTGAAAGAGCAAGGTCTATATCCCGTGTTTTTTGTGTTTGATAACAACACTTGAATGAATTTAACCGTGTGCAAAGATTGTCTTTGATAGATTTGCAGGTGCACGGTGCCTTCGCTGATCACGTCATGATCGGAAGACTGAAGCGTAGCCTATAGGTTTTCTGGTTTTGTGTGTGTGTCGCGAGCTGACATGGTTGGAGAGGAAAAGACAAAAATAGCAGTTTCTGCCTAACCGGCACTACCGGTACCAGGAGCGGTAGTACCGCTACCCTAATGGTACCGCCCTGCAGTACCACTCTGGAGATTTGCACTAAAAAGCCCCACAGAGTGTGTTACGGTACCTCTACTGTACCATGAGCGGTAGTACCGCTTGAGAGCGGTAGTACCGCCTTGGTACCGCTTAAGTACCGTAACACAAGTTATGGCACCACCGCTTAGGTACCGCGAGGGTCCAGGGACTCACAGAGGTCATTGCGGTACCTCAAGAGGTACCGCAAGCGGTACTACCGCTGTGAGTCCACGTGGAGAATCTGGGGGGGCTTTTGATTCCAGAGCGGTACTACCGCTTGCCCAAGCGATAGTACCGATTGTGCGGGAACTGCTGATGGCGTGTATTTCACACGTTCGTTGGGCAACCCCAAGAGGAAGGTATGATGCGCACAGCAGCAAGTTTTCCCTCAGAAAGAAACCAATGTTTATCGAACCAGGAGGAGCCAAGAAGCACGTTGAAGGTTGATGGCGGCGGGATGTAGTGCGGCGCAACACCGGGGATTCCGGCGCCAACGTGGAACCTGCACAACACAACCAAAGTACTTTGCCCCCAACGAAACGGTGAGGTTGTCAATCTCACCGGCTTGCTGTAACAAAGGATTAACCGTATTGTGTGGAAGATGATTGTTTGCGAGAGAAAATAGTAAAACAAGTATTGCAGCAGATTTGTATTTCGAGTATTAAAGAATGGACCGGGGTCCACGAGTTCACTAGAGGTGTCTCTCCCATAAGATAAAGGCATGTTGGGTGAACAAATTACGGTCGGGCAATTGACAAATAGAGAGGGCATAACAATGCACATACATGACATGATAAGTATAGTGAGATTTAATTGGGCATTACGACAAAGTACATAGACCGCCATCCAACCGCATCTATGCCTAAAAAGTCCACCTTCGGGTTATCATCCGAACCCCCTCCGGTATTAAGTTGCTAACAACGAGACAATTGCATTAAGTATGGTGCGTAATGTAATCAACAACTACATCCTCGGACATAGCGCCAATGTTTTATCCCTAGTGGCAACAAGCACAACACAACCTTAGAACTTTCGTCACTCGTCCCGGTGTCAATGCGGGCATGAACCCACTATCGAGCATAAGTACTCCCTCTTGGAGTTAAAAGTAAAAACTTGGCCGAGCCTCTACTAGAAACGGAGAGCATGCAAGATCATAAACAACACATGTATAATAACTTGATAATTAACATGACATGGTATTCTCTATCCATCGGATCCCGACAAACACAACATATAGAATTACGGATAGATGATCTTGATCATGTTAGGCAGCTCACAAGATCCAACAATGAAGCACAATGAGGAGAAGACAACCATCTAGCTACTGATATGGACCCATAGTCCAGGGGTGAACTACTCACTCATCACTCCGGAGGCGACCATGGCGGTGTAGAGTCCTCCGGGAGATGATTCCCCTCTCCGGCAGGTGCCGGAGGCGATCTCCTGGATCCCCGAGATGGGATCGGCGGCGGCGGCGTCTCAGTAAGGTTTTCCGTATCGTGGCTCTCGGTACTGGGGGTTTCGTCACGGAGACTTTTTATAGGCGGAAGGGCAGGTCAAGAGGCGGCACGGGGGCCCCACACCACAGGGCCGCGCGGCCAAGGGGGCCGCGCCGCCCTATAGTGTGGCCCCTCCGTGGCCCCTCTTCGTCTCTCCTTCGGACTTCCGGAAGCTTCGTGAGAAAATAGGCCCCCGGGCTTTGATTTCGTCCAATTCCGAGAATATTTCGTTACTAGGATTTCTGAAACCAAAAACAGCGAGAAAACAGAAGCGGCACTTCGGCATCTTGTTAATAGGTTAGTTCCGGAAAATGCACGAATATGACATAAAGTGTGCATAAAACATGTAGGTATCATCAATAATATGGCATAGAACATAAGAAATTATCGATACGTCGGAGACGTATCAAGCATCCCCAAGCTTAGTTACGCTCGTCCCGAGCAGGTAAAACGATAACAAAGATAATTTCTGAAGTGATATGCCATCATAACCTTGATCATACTATTTGTAAACATATGTAGTGGATGCAGCGATCAAAACAATGGTAATGACATGAGTAAACAAGTGAATCATAAAGCAAAGACTTTTCATGAATAGTACTTCAAGACAAGCATTAATAAGTCTTGCATAAGAGTTAACTCATAAAGCAATAAATCAAAGTAAAGGTATTGAAGCAACACAAAGGAAGATTAAGTTTCAGCGGTTGCTTTCAACTTGTAACATGTATATCTCATGGATAATTGTCAACATAGAGTAATATAACAAGTACAATATGCAAGTATGTAAGAATCAATGCACGGTTCACACAAGTGTTTGCTTCTTGAGGTGGAGAGAAATAGGTGAACTGACTCAACATAAAAGTAAAGAGAATGGTCCTTCAAAGAGGAAAGCATCGATTGCTATATTTGTGCTAGAACTTTTATTTTGAAAACATGAAACAATTTTGTCAACGGTAGTAATAAAGCATATGAGTTATGAAAGTTATATCTTACAAGTTGCAAGTCTCATGCATAGTATGCTAATAGTGCCCGCACCTTGTCCTAATTAACTTGGACTACCGGATCTTTGCAATGCACATGTTTTAACCAAGTGTCACAATGGGGTACCTCCATGCCGCTTGTACAAAGGTCTAAGGAGAAAGCTCGCATTTTGGATTTCTCGCTTTTGATTATTCTCAACTTAGACATCCATACCGGGACAACATGGACAACGAGATAATGGACTCCTCTTTAATGCATAAGCATGTGGCAACAATTATTATTCTCATATGAGATTGAGGATATATGTCCAAGACTGAAACTTCCACCATGAATCATGGCTTTAGTTAGCGGCCCAAAGTTCTTCTCTAACAATATGCATGCTCCAACCATGAAGGTGGTAGATCTCTCTTACTTCGGACAAGACGGACATGCATAGCAACTCACATGATATCCAACAAAGAATAGTTGATGGCGTCCCCGAAACATGGTTATCGCTCAACAAGCAACTTAATAAGAGATAAAGTGCATAAGTACATATTCAATACCACAATAGTTTTTAAGCTATTTGTCCCATGAGCTATATATTGCAAAGGTGAATGATGGAATTTTAAAGGTAGCACTCAAGCAATTTACTTTGGAATGGCGGATAAATACCATGTAGTAGGTAGGTATGGTGGACACAAATGGCATAGTGGTTGGCTCAAGGATTTTGGATGCATGAGAAGTATTCCCTCTCGATACAAGGTTTAGGCTAGCAAGGTTATTTGAAACAAACACAAGGATGAACGGTACAGCAAAACTCACATAAAAGACACATGGTAAACATTATAAGACTCCATACCGTCTTCCTTGTTGTTCAAAACTCAATACTAGATGTTATCTAAACTCTAGAGAAACCAAATATGCAAACCAAATTAGCAAGCTCTAAGTATTTCTTCATTAATGGGTGCAAAGTAT
Source organism: Lolium rigidum (assembly GCF_022539505.1). Taxonomy (NCBI): domain Eukaryota; kingdom Viridiplantae; phylum Streptophyta; class Magnoliopsida; order Poales; family Poaceae; genus Lolium; species Lolium rigidum. The sequence goes on along the minus strand of NC_061510.1, from coordinate 9,522,613 downwards.
ATGATGCAAGAGCTTAAACATGAGCACAACAATTGCCAAGTATCAAATTATCCAAGACATTTTAGAGTTACTACATGTATCATTTTCCAATTCCAACCATATAACAATTTAACGAAGATGAAACTTCGCCATGAATACTATGAGTAGAACCTAAGGACATATTTGTCCATATGCAACAGCGGAGCGTGTCTCTCTCCCATAAAGTGAATGCTAGGATCCATTTTATTCAAACAAAACAAAAAACAAAAACAAACCGACGCTCCAAGCAAAGTACATAAGATGTGGCCGAATAAAAATATAGTTTCAGGGGAGGAACATGATAATGTTGTCGATGAAGAAGGGGATGCCTTGGGCATCCCCAAGCTTAGACGCTTGAGTCTTCTTAATATATGCAGGGGTGAACCACCGGGGCATCCCCAAGCTTAGAGCTTTCACTCTCCTTGATCATATTGCATCATACTCCTCTCTTGATCCTTGAAAACTTCCTCCACACCAAACTCGAAACAACTCATTAGAGGGTTAGTGCATAATAAAAATTCACATGTTCAGAGGTGACACAATCATTCTTAGCACTTCTGGACATTGCATAAAGCTACTGGACATTAATGGATCAAAGAAATTCATCCAACATAGCAAAAGAGGCAATGCGAAATAAAAGACAGAATCTGTCAAAACAGAACAGTCCGTAAAGATGGATTTTATTAGGCCACCAGACTTGCTCAAACGGAAATGCTCAAATTGAATGAAAGTTGCGTACATATCTGAGGATCATGCTCGTAAATTGGCGTAATTTTCTGAGCTACCTACAGGGAGATAGACCCAGATTCGTGACAGCAAAGAAATCTGGAACTGCGCAGTAATCCAAATCTAGTACTTACTTTTCTATCAAAGACTTTACTTGGCACAACAAAACATAAAACTAAGATAAGGAGAGGTTGCTACAGTAGTAAACAACTTCCAAGACACAAATATAAAACAAAGTACTGTAGTAAAAACATGGGTTGTCTCCCATAAGCGCTTTTCTTTAACGCCTTTCGGCTAGGCGCGAAAAGTGTAACTCAAGTAACATCGAGAGATGAAGCATCAACATCATAATTTGTTCTAATAATAGAATCATAAGGTACCTTCATTCTCTTTCTAGGGAAGTGTTCCATACCTTTCTTGAGAGGAAATTGATATTTAATATTACCTTCCTTCATATCAATAGTAGCACCAACGGTTCGAAGAAAAGGTCTTCCCAATATAATGGGGCAAGATGCATTGCATTCAATATCCAAGACAACAAAATCAACGGGGACAAGGTTATTGTTAACCATAATATGAACATTATCAACTTTCCCCAAAGGTTTCTTTTTAGCATTATCAGCGAGATTAACATCCAAATAACGAGTTTTTCAATGGTGGCAAGTCAAGCATATCATAGACTTTTTTAGGCATAACAGAAATACTTGCACCAAGATCACATAAAGCATTACAATCAAAATCTTTGATTCTCATTTTAATGATGGGCTCCCAACCATCCTCTAGCTTTCTAGGAATAGAAGTTTCAAGTTTTAGTTTCTCTTCTCTAGCTTTTATGAGAGCATTTGTAATATGTTTTGTGAAAGCCAAGTTTATAGCGCTAGCATTGGGACTCTTAGCAAGTTTTTGTAAGAACTTTATAACTTCAGAGATATGGCAATCATCAAAATCTAAATCATTACAATCTAAAGCAATGGGATTATCATCCCCAAGGTTGGAAAAAATTTCAGCAGTTTTATCACAAGCGGTTTTAGCGAGTTTTAGCGGTTTCGGGTAATTTTGCGCGCTTTGCACTAGGAGTAGAAGCATTGCCAACACCAATTATTTTACCATTGATAGTAGGAGGTGCAGCAACATATGAATCATTAGCATTGCTAGTGGTGGTAATAGTCCAAACTTTAGCTACATTTTCTTTTTTAGCTAGTTTTTCATTTTCTTCTCTATCCCACCTAGCACGCAGTTCAGCCATTAATCTTATATTCTCATTAATTCTAACTTGGATGGCATTTGCTGTAGTAACAATTTTATTTTCAATATCCCTATTAGGCATAACTTTCGATTTCAAAAGATCAACATCGGAGGCAAGACTATCAACTCTAGAAACAAGAATATCAATTTTATTGAGCTTTTCCTCAACAGATTTGTTAAAGGCAGTTTGTGTACTAATAAATTCTTTAAGCATGGCTTCAAGTCCAGGGGGTGTATTCCTATTATTGTTGTAAGAATTCCCATAAGAATTAGCATAACCGTTACCATTATTATAAGGATATGGCCTATAGTTATTACTAGAATTGTTCCGATAAGCATTGTTGTTGAAATTATTATTTTTAATGAAGTTTACATCAACATGTTCTTCTTGGGCAACCAATGAAGCTAATGGAACATTATTAGGATCAACATTAGTCCTATCATTCACAAGCATAGACATAATAGCATCAACCTTATCATTCAAGGAAGAGGATTCTTCAACGGAATTTACCTTCTTACCTTGTGGAGCTCTTTCCGTGTGCCATTCAGAGTAATTAACCATCATATTATCAAGGAGCTTTGTTGCTTCACCAAGAGTGATGGACATAAAGGTACCTCCAGCAGCTGAATCCAATAAATTCCGCGAAGAAAAATTTAGTCTTGCATAGAAGGTTTGGATGATCATCCAAGTAGTCGATCCATGGGTTGGGCAATTTTTAACCGAGAGATATCATTCTTTCCCAAGCTTGAGCAACATGTTCATTATCCAATTGTTTAAAATTCATTATGCTACTCCTCAAAGATATAATTTTAGCGGGGGATAATATCTACCAATAAAAGCATCCTTGCATTTAGTCCAGGAATCAATACTATTCTTAGGCAGAGATAGCAACCAATCTTTAGCTCTTCCTCTTAATGAGAAAGGAAACAATTTTAATTTTATAATGTCACCATCTACATCTTTATATTTTTGCATTTCACATAGTTCAACAAAATTATTGAGATGGGCAGCAGCATCATCGGAACTAACACCAGAAAATTGCTCTCTCATGACAAGATTAAGTAAAGCGAGGTTTAATTTCAAAGAATTCTGCTTGTAGTAGCGAGGTGGAGCAATAGGTGTGCATAAGAAATCATTATTATTTGTGCTAGTGAAGTCACACAACTTAGTATTTTCAGGGTTGGCCATTTTAACAGTAGTAAATAAAGCAAACTAGATAAAGTAAATGCAAGTAAACTAATTTTTTTGTGTTTTTGATATAGCAAACAAGATAGCAAATAAAGTAAAACTAGCAACTAATTTTTTTGTGTTTTGATATAAGTGCAGCAAACAAAGTAGTAAATAAAATAAAGCAAGACAAAAACAAAGTAAAGAGATTGAGAAGTGGAGACTCCCCTTGCAGCGTGTCTTGATCTCCCGGCAACGGCGCCGAGAAAAGAGCTGCTGGCGCGTAGTTGACGTGGGAGTTAGAAATCTTTGTGGTGTAGCTTTTCTTCGGTTCCCGGCAATGGCGCCGGAAAAAGAGCTTGATGGCGTGTATTTCACACGTTCGTTGGGCAACCCCAAGAGGAAGGTATGATGCGCACGGCAGCAAGTTTTCCCTCGGAAAGAAACCAAGGTTTATCGAACCAGGAGGAGCCAAGAAGCACGTTGAAGGTTGATGGCGGCGGGATGTAGTGCGGCGCAACACCGAGGGATTCCGGCGCCAACGTGGAACCTGCACAACACAACCAAAGTACTTTGCCCCCAACGAAACAGTGAGGTTGTCAATCTCACCGGCTTGCTGTAACAAAGGATTAACCGTATTGTGTGGAAGATGATTGTTTGCAGAGAAAATAGTAAAACAAGTATTGCAGCAGATTTGTATTTCAGTATTAAAGAATGGACCGGGGTCCACGAGTTCACTAGAGGTGTCTCTCCCATAAGATAAAGGCATGTTGGGTGAACAAATTACAGTCGGGCAATTGACAAATAGAGAGGGCATAACAATGCACATACATGACATGATAAGTATAGTGAGATTTAATTGGGCATTACGACAAAGTACATAGACCGCCATCCAAGCTGCATCTATGCCTAAAAAGTCCACCTTCGAGGTTATCATCCGAACCCCCTCCGGTATTAAGTTGCTAACAACAGACAATTGCATTAAGTATGGTGCGTAATGTAATCAACAACTACATCCTCGGACATAGCGCCAATGTTTTATCCCTAGTGGCAACGAGCACAACACAACCTTAGAACTTTCTCATCCTTGTCCCGGTGTCAATGCGGGCATGAACCCACTATCGAGCATAAGTACTCCCTCTTGGAGTTAAAAGTAAAAACTTGGCCGAGCCTCTACTAGAAACGGAGAGCATGCAAGATCATAAACAACACATGTATAATAACTTGATAATTAACATGACATGGTATTCTCTATCCATCGGATCCCGACAAACACAACATATAGAATTACGGATAGATGATCTTGATCATGTTAGGCAGCTCACAAGATCCAACAATGAAGCACAATGAGGAGAAGACAACCATCTAGCTACTGATATGGACCCATAGTCCAGGGGTGAACTACTCACTCATCACTCCGGAGGCGACCATGGCGGTGTAGAGTCCTCCGGGAGATGATTCCCCTCTCCGGCAGGGTGCCGGAGGCGATCTCCTGGATCCCCCGAGATGGGATCGGCGGCGGCGGCGTCTCAGTAAGGTTTTCCGTATCGTGGCTCTCGGTACGGGGGGTTCGTCACGGAGACTTTTTATAGGCGGAAGGGCAGGTCAAGAGGCGGCACGGGGGCCCCACACCACGGGGCCGCGCGGCCAAGGGGGCCGCGCCGCCCTATAGTGTGGCCCCTCCGTGGCCCCTCTTCGTCTCTCCTTCGGACTTCGGAAGCTTCGTGAGAAAATAGGCCCCCGGGCTTTGATTTCGTCCAATTCCGAGAATATTTCGTTACTAGGATTTACGAAACCAAAAACGATGAAAACAGAAGCGGCACTTCGGCATCTTGTTAATAGGTTAGTTCCAGAAAATGCACGAATATGACATAAAGTGTGCATAAAACATGTAGGTATCATCAATAATATGGCATAGAACATAAGAAATTATCGATACGTCGGAGACGTATCAACTGCACATAACGTTGAATTTGGAGGGACCTATATAAAGGCCCCTTCTTCCCCAGCTCGTTTTTTTATCTCTCTCTCTCCTTCATTGTTGCTGAGCTCAAACCTTGAGGATCTCCCCACCTACCCAATCAATCTTGCCCAAATTTGGAGGAGTGGTGGAGGAGGCCCCGATCTATACATCTACCAAGAGAGAATCCACCAATACCATCTAGTCCTTAGTGGATCTTGAAGTTAGGGTTCCTATAGTGGGATCTTGGAGGAAGTGCTCCTATGGAGGCTAGCTTGGAGTTGTGCTAGCTCCATAGGGTGTTGGGAGCCTCCTAGTGTTGTGGAGCTCGCCCAAACCTTGTGAAGGAACCACCGCCTCGACCGGTGCCTTAGTGGAGAAGGGGGAGCCCCTTTGTGGAACTCTCTCGAGGAAGAAGGTGAGGCCTTCCTTCGTGGTGTGGCCTTCTAGCCTTCATGGCTAGCACCTCCTCAACGCAGACGTACTCCCTTTTGTGGGAGGAACTGCGGAAACAAACCTCGCCTCGTCTCTGTGCCCCCCTGTTGTCCCGCTCCCTAACTTTACTATCATGCTTGGTTCCTTTGCTTGTTGCACTAGCCTAGGATCATACTAGGATCACCTCTATCACCAAAGCTATCACCTTTACTTCCGCACCGCACTAAAAAATGAAAAAGGATAAAAACTGCATAGCGACCATTCACCCCCCACCCCCCTCTTGTTCGCTAAGATCCATTAAATTGGTATCAGAGCAAGGTTTTCTTGCTCGGGCTTTACCGCCTAAGAAATGGCCGAACAAGAGAAGGATGTGAATGGTTTCCTTCCCGATGAGCAATCACCTCCACCATCAACCGCCGATAGCACACCGGCTACTTTGGATGACCTCAAGAAATTGGAGTCATCCATCGTAAGTCAAATGAAGGCTATGATGATGGAGTTGATTGCTCCAAAACCAACCCCCATCATAGATCCTAAGGCAAGTGCCCATATTCCCCCAAAACAAGTCAACACCTTTCCTCTTGTTGATTTTGTCGCGCAATCGACAAAACCACCTCAAGAGGGGGAACTTGGGGATGTTGGCACTTCATCGAAAGGGAAGGAGGAGCCACCGGTTGCGGAACATTTAAGGGGTAATCATGTGGTTCCACCACCAAGTGATTACACCATAAATGTTCCAATCCCTATGCCACATATCTTGTCTCATGGCTCACCACCACTACTTGAATCCAATAGCTTTGAGAATTGGCACTTCTTAATGCGTTCTCATGTTCGCAGCACCTCTACCGAGCTTTGGTGGATCATTGAGGAAGGCTACTCACCACGAGATCCTAGCAACTTGACAAGAAGAGAAGTGGTGGATGACCAACTCAACGCCACCGCCATCAACATGATCCACATGGCCGTCACGCCCAAGGACCGCGCCCACATTCGCTCTCTCAAGACCGGTGCCTTAGTGGAGAAGGGGGAGCCCATTTGTGGAGCTCTCTCGATGAAGAAAGTGAGACCTTCCTTTGTGGTATGGCCGTCTAGCCTTCGTGGCTAGCACCTTCTCAACGCAGACGTACACCCTTTTGTGGGAGGAACTGCGAGAAACAAACCTCGCCTCGTCTACGCGCCCCCCGGTTGTCCCACTCCCTAACTTTACTATCATGCTTGGTTCCTTTGCTTGTTGAACTAGCCTAGGATCATACTAGGACCACCTCTATCACCAAAGCTATCATCTTTACTTCCATGCCGCACTAAAAATTGAAAAAGGATAAAAATTGCATAGCGACCATTCACCCCCCCCCCCTCTTGTTCGCTAAGATCCATTCAGCCTCCAATTCCCACAGACGGCGCCAATTAACAAGGTTCTAACTTGTCAATGCCTACGATTGTAGACTAGGGTTTCACGGAAAGTAGAGGGCAAGTAGATCTCGAAAGTTTCAGTCGAAAAGGTGCTCGACTGCTAAAAACTAGGGTTTGTGTTGATAATGATTCGATCCTTTCTTTCTCCCTCGGCTCCCCCTTATATAGGAGGTGGAGCTGAGGTTTTCGTATCCTACAAGTTACAAATAACGAGAGACTCTTTGAATTTGTCCCCTACAATGACAAAACTCTTTATTCCTAATCTATCTCTATCTTCCATATCGATGTTTATTGGGCTTCCAGACTTTGTAATCTTCGGGTCGTGGGCCTTCAGTTATACTCGGGTACCTTATTCGACAGGCCCACTCGGGATGCCTATGTCAGTCAAGAAGCCAAAAATAGGTGGATCGGTGTTTGGTAGACAGAAGTTGTGGAGAGAAAGGATTGAAGGGCATGATAAGTTGATGCGGTCGTATTTCAATGAGAATCTGATATTTCCCGAAAGCTATTTTCGGCGGCGTCTTCGGATGAGCATCGACTTGTTCAAGCACATCGCAACAGAGGTGACCAAGTATGATCGGTTCTTTGAGCAAAGGAGAAATGATGCCGGAGAAGTTGGTCATAGCACATATCAGAAGGTGACCGCCGCCTTGCGTATGTTAGCATATTGTATACCGGCGGATCTAGTTGAGGACCATTTGGCCATGGGAGAGAGCACTTCTATCTTGTGTGTGAAGCGCTCTGTCGTGGCAAATGTGAACGTTTTCGGTTCCACATACTTGAGAGCCCCCAATGCTCAAGACACGGCAAGACTTTTGGAGTTCAACGCCGACCGAGGATTTCCAGGTATGCTTGACTCCATTGATTGTGTGCATTGGAGTTGGAAGAATTGTCCAGGGGCATGGCATGGACAATTCAAAGGGTACAAAAAGGATGCCACTATAGTCCTTGAAGCGGTCGCCGATCATGAGACTTGGATATGGCATGCATTTTTTGGAATGCTCGGATCTTGCAATGATATCAATGTTCTTCAACGGTCACCACTAATGACAAGACTTGTAATGCAGGAAGGTCCATTGGTGGAGTTTGAAGCAAATGGCCACAAGTACAACTATGGCTACTTCCTCGCCGACGGCATATATCCAAGGTGGCAAACATTTGTGAAGCCGATTATTCAACCACGGGGTAAGAAGCAAACCCAATTTCACAATGCACAAGCGGCGGCTAGGAAAGATGTAGAGAAAGCATTTGGGATTTTGCAAGCTCAATTTGCCATTGTGAGGGGGCCGGCTAGATTTTGGGACCAAGAGTGTCTTTGGTATATCATGACCTCTTGTGTCATCATGCATAACATGATTATAAAGAATGATCGTGGGAAAGATGTCGATCGTACCCACCACGAGTTGATGGGGGTTCCCGTGCAAGTGAGGAGGTCCGCACATAGGATTGTCCGGTTCATTGCCTCGTACCATGCCATTCGCTCCAACGACACACATGATGAGCTCCAAAAGGATCTCATAGAAGAATGGTGGAATTGGCATGGACAACAATAATTGCATACTTGTTGTATTTGTTTGAAAACTATATGTTGTATTGTCTCAAAACTATGTTGTATTGTTGTATGTTGATACCTAAACTTGTTGTATTTGGTGTGAACAATTTGATGTACTTGTTGTATTGGTTGTGAACAATTTATTGTATTTTATGATATATTTTATTTGTGAATTTATGAAACTTGTTTGATCTTCTTTGATGCATAGTTGTCATTGGAGATGCTCTTATCCAAACAGACGAGGCGAGTGGCTAACCGTGCTCTGCCCTGCCCTGTCCGACGATGGCCTCCACCTCCACCTCCATGGCCAGCTTGTGCTCCTTTCTTTCCTCTCCTCGCCCATCACCCGACTTGGCAACCGTCCTACTCTCCATCGCGCCTTGTCGTCCTCTTCGCCGGAGATGGAGCTGCAGAGCCGGAAGCGGCAGCACGTACGATTACAGGAGCAGCAATAATCCAGTGCAGGCACCTCCGGACCTGCACTTCCTCCCGGAACCGGAACCGGTGGCGGAGCGTAACAACTCCACGAGCAGCCGGCTGCGCATCTTCTCCGGCACAGCGAACCCGACGCTGGCGCAGGAGATCGCCTGCTACCTGGGGCTGGAACTGGGCAAGATCAAGATCAAGCGATTCGCTGACGGCGAGCTCTACGTGCAGCTGCAGGAGAGCGTGCGCGGCTGCGACGTGTTCCTGGTGCAGCCCACCTGCCCTCCCGCCAACGAGAACCTCATGGAGCTCCTCATCATGATCGACGCCTGCCGCCGCGCCTCCGCCAAGACCATCACCGCCGTGGTCCCCTACTTCGGCTACGCGCGGGCCGACCGCAAGATGCAGGGGCGCGAGTCCATCGCTGCCAAGCTCGTCGCCAACCTCATCACGCAGGCCGGCGCCCACCGCGTCCTCGCCTGCGACCTCCACTCGGGCCAGTCCATCGGCTACTTCGACATCCCCGTCGACCACGTCTACGGCCAGCCCGTCATCCTCGACTACCTCGCCAGCAAGACCATCTGCCCCAACGACGTCGTGGTGGTCTCCCCCGACGTGGGCGGCGTCGCCAGGGCACGCGCCTTCGCCAAGAAGCTCTCCGATGCTCCCCTGGCCATTGTCGACAAGAGGCGGCTCGGCCATAACCAGGCCGAGGTCATGAACCTCATCGGCGACGTCAGGGGAAAGGTAGCCGTCATGGTGGACGACATGATCGACACGGCCGGGACCATGTCCAAGGGCGCCGAGCTGCTGCACAGGGAAGGGGCAAAAGCCGTGTACGCCTGCAGCACACACGCCGTGCTCAGCCCGCCCGCCGTCGACAGGCTCTCCGGCGGCCTCTTCCAGGAGGTGATCATCACCAACACCGTCCCCGTGCCGCTGCACCAGCAGTTCCCGCAGCTCACCGTCCTCTCCGTCGCCAACCTGCTCGGGGAGACCATCTGGCGCGTACACGACGACTGCTCCGTCAGCAGCATCTTCCAGTGATGATTATTATTACCCTTTACTACATATCATCTGTTTTCGCTGCCCATCACTTATATAGCCTCCTAGCCAAGGCAAAATACCACTACATTCAGTCACCGCGCGCCATAAACAACACATACATACAGATTACTAACGTACGTCAATCCTAACAGATTTCCCTCTGTAATCATATGATAATACTACACAACACCAAAGATTGGTTGATTGATTGATTGATTGGTTGATTTATTACATGATGAAAGCATTGGTTCCTTCTTTGCGTGCTGAACGCTCCTCCTCCTTGTCTTTGCTGCTGCTACCGCAGATTTCTTCAGCAAGTCTGATGGCACCAACACTGCTGCTGCTCATTGTCTTGCCCCGCGGTGCGCCTTGCATCTTCTTTATCTTCCCACTCAGTGACCCGCTAGCTGCGGTAACATAACCAACCAGTTACTATGGAGTGAGTATGGTCTTACTCTTACATACATCCGCATCCATCAAAAAATACCCAACAGAGGCATTCAGCAACACTACTCTCGATCTACGAAAAGTGCTAATGCCCAACAAGACCCAATCTAAGGGGTGAAAAAATGTTTGTACCTTGCCACTCAAGAACAACTTTCGACTCTCCCTTGATAACTTTTGGATACTGATCTATGCGAGAGTCTTCAAGTATCAATTCTTCCACCTGTGCCAAATCACATGAACAATAAAGAAAAAAGAGTTTGATCGCCATATATGTAGAGTATCATGCAAGTACAATAAGGACAAGGAGAAATAGTTTGATCGCCATATATGGAGTGTCATGTCTACTTCATTTGCTCACACCTACATGACTTCGCTTTAATGGTAACAATTTCCGTACACAAAAATGGCAATTCCATGCAATTTTCCCTCAAATTAAATTTTCATAGTGCTAACCAATAGTAATCAACATCTGCATCATTAAATAAATTATATTGCAACATAAGTACCTTCTTCCACAGCGAAGCATTCCGTCTCTCTCGGGTAACCAGTAGATGATCACGCAACCAAGAGGTGACCACCCAAGGCTCGCATTTGGAGATGCCAATCTTAGCATTTATGGCAGTCTCTTCAAGGATTTCACACACCTACTAAATGACAACAAAAGTACAAGTAATTGGGAAAACATAAACATGACTGATTTTTTTAGAACAAATGCTTTGGAAATTCGGACCAGTTCCACCACCTCCCCCGCCCTTAGGGGGAGCTAGTGGAGGAAGTGCTAGTAAATTACACTAAAATAAACGCAAGAAAAGTCACTCAATCAAGCATGAACAGCTATAGCTTTAGCTTACAGCATCTAGATTTTGTTGTTCGTCAATCTAGGAAAATCCAATTTGTCCAGTGGTGAAACGTGTGTTGCAGAAGCAGAGAGGCATGAGACAGTGACGATGTAGTCGGAGCAATATGATCGGATATATTAGTAGAAATCCAATATTAAATTAATTAGATTAGAAGTCAAATGGCTCATCTTAAGTCTTGGATTAATTGTTCCAAATAGAAGTTGGCAGGAATATACACCAGGTAAAAGATATTAAAACCTGACGGACTGCAGAACTACGGGGAGCCGTCGTGTAGAGGCCATAGTCCTCTGATGGCACTGGGGATACACCAGACTATTTAAAAGCAACAATCCCATGGCTTATTATTAGTACTGTGGTTAGGAACAGTTACATCACAATGCGCAACATAATGCATTTACCAACAATACATTCTGCATCGCATCGTTGTAATGCAGACAATCCACTGAGCGAAATGTGTCGTTGAATATAAACACAATCACAAAATAATTGCAACAAAAACTTTGGAATTTTGGACCACTTCCTCGCGCTTGGGGGTAGCTGGTGGAGGAAGTGCTAGTGAACTTCACTAAAATGGATGCAAGAATCATATAGCATAGAGGCAGAGAGCTTTAATAAGGGATGCAGGAACAGTGATGATGTAGTTGGAGCACTATGATCGGATATATCAGTAGAAGTCTCAGACAGCCGTTGTGTACAGGCCTTGTCCTTTGTCCACTACTTGAGGCCTATAGTGGCCGTGGGCATACAACTATGCATGGGAATATAAAAACAGGGCTTATTGTTGGCGCTGCGTTAACCAACACTAGATGACACTGCGCAACATACAGCATTTGCCAACAATATACAGCATTGTAATGCAGAGAACTGGAAGAGGTGGCATTTCAAAGAATAAAAACTTAAAGAGGGGGTGGTGGAACAGCAGGAAAACCATACCTGCTCGTATATCTGCTCGGCTCTCTTTGACAGTGCCCGTCTCTTGTAAACGCTCCATAGAAGCGTGAGCAGCGCTGCAAACTAAGGTTCCATCATCATTTGCGCTGCGTTTAGATAGATGCCTCTACAAGATGGTAATGAGACAGACGTACGAGGATAGCGAAGGTGACAACAAAGACGACATTTCCGGCGATCCACTGGCGAACTTGACAATGTAGGGGCCTATGAAGTTGCGCGACCAGGTCTGGGCATTTAAAAGCTTGGGCTCTGAATGGGAGAAATTAGAAGGAGCTCGCACTGGCAAGATATATCTACTAACAACACGTTTGGATGGATGGCGAGAGAATTCATGGTGAAGCATACTCATTATCAGTTGACGTCGTCTCAAGGAAGGCACGCACGCTCTGCAGCGCCCTATCTTTGACGACTTGGATTCCAGCGGCGGTTAGGCGGGCAGGGTGGTTGGACAGTAACTCATCGGCCATGTTTGAGATATCAAGTTGTTTGAACTGAAATTCATTGAGGGAGCAGAATTACTAGATGAGGACACGGGCAGCAGGAGGGTTATTACATGGTATAAAATTGTGATAATTAGATGAGGTATATATGTAAAAAACAAAAGCAATAGTACCGAGATTTTGCCGGTGTGGCCGCATAAAGCGCGGGCATGGTCGTCGCAAACCCTGCGATGCAGCAGCTCTGCCTGCAAGTGGATTTTACCGAGGTAATCATTCATGTGGGTGCGTAGCAAGAAGAAGTGCAAGAGAAAGGGGGCAGGCGGGCAGGGCAGTACGATATTGTTAGCAGTTCGGGTGAGCCGACCATCCTCTACGCATGTGTTGCCATATTTCTTGAATCCCTGCACGCACTCCATCATCTTGCCGTCCACGCACCGCCCGTTCTCAGGGCAGGGTTCACAGGAATCTGCTCAGATGAACAACGGTGGTTAAATTGCTGAGACAGACAGACAGACAGACTTGAGCGAGATTGATTTGGAGCTAGAGCTAGGAAATCACCGTAGTCGGCGTAAGGAGAGTCGGAGTCGCACAAGGGGTTGGGGTTGGGGTTGGGGCGGCGGTTGAAGAGGCTGCAGGCTGCGGCCACCCCGGCCGCGATGGCGAGCACGGCAAGAAAGCGGAGGAGGTCCTCGCCGCCTGCGGGGAAGAGTCCCGGAGGCGGCTCGGAGAGAGACCACCGGGGCTCGGACCTGCTCCTCCTCCCCGGCCGCCGCGGCATCCTCTTCTCCTCCTCCGCCGCTGCCGCCGCCGCCGCGTGGAGTGTTTCTTTTTTCTTTGCTTTTCTGAAAACGAAAACGACCCGTGGAGGTGAGTGAGCCGTAGTAGTACTGTATGTGAGTTGGAGAGGGTTTCCGACGGCACTTGCACGCACACACGCACGGCAGCCTCGGAGGGCCAATTCACTCGATCTGATCCCCGCACCCCAGCCTCCCAGCCCTAACCGCCGCCGCCGGTAGCGTCGCCGGGGCAAAGATCAATGGGCGTGGCGGCGGCGGGGGCCCTTCCTTGTCGACGCATGGTGGACGGCGGCCGGATCTCCTCTCCTCGAGCATGGCGGACGCGCGGATGGGATGGGCGACGGCGGCCTGCGCTGCGCCTCCTTCTCCCGTCGGCTCTCCCCTGGTGGATCGGCCGGCGCGATTGGGATGGGCGGTGGCAGCCTGCCTGCGGTCTTCCTCCTCCCGTCGGCTCTCCGCAGCACTCCGGCGAGGGCCGGTGGTGGGCGGCGGCCGGGCCCATGGCTCGCGCCAATTCCCCCCCCCCCTCTCGCCGGTGAGTGGAGGCGATCTCGGGCTTCACCCATGACACGAGGTCGCCCATGGCAGCAGCCTTGGGTACGACGGTAGAGGTGGCCCTCTTCTTCGCCGGAGAGGGTCAGCCTACGGTTGGTGGTGGTGGATCTATCGATCTATCACCGCATTCCGGCGGCAAGATGGAGATGCATGGAAACCGGCGACGGAGTCATCGGTGGAGGGTTGGAGTGGCCAGCCCGGGATGGTCGTCGACGTGGGGTCCGACCTGAATAAAGGCGGTGGTCCTAGGGTCTCTCTTGCGTGAAGAGGAAGACCTACCGGAGGCCTGGACTCGTGATCTAGCCAGAGTGTTGAGTTCCGTAAGGCTCGCCGGCGAATGTAACAGTGCTTTTTGCCCGGAGTTTGCTTCGGATCGGTGGTATTCGGTCGTGCGCACCCATGCTTTTATTCCGACCGATTGGTTCTGGAGGGAGCGGCGCGAAGCTCTTTTTCCGTGTTGACATCAAGTGACTATGGATCCATGATGAACGTCGGAAGAAGAGAAATTCATGAAGGCCGGAGGGGAGGACTAGCTAAGGGAGGTTCAAGTCTCCTCGCTGTTGAGGGACTTGCTTGATGTTCCGGGCTTCACAGCAGCGGTATGAAAGTGGGGGCGACAACACGGTGAAGTTCGAGTCCTACCTTTCGGGGTGAAAACCCAAGGTCCGGCCTTAACCGGTTGTGCCCGGCAATGACCTTGTTGGAGGCATTGTTTTGAGAGCGGAGACTATCTTCAGGGTGAAAACCTAAGATCGTTGATCGGGCGACGACGGTGTTAGAGCACTGTTTCCTTCTTGGAGGCGTCGTTTTTGGAGAGTCTGTATTTCAGGTGTTGTCTTGGCGGTGGATGTATTGCTGTTGTTAGGTCCTAGATACTGTAGTGGGACTTTCGTTTTTTAGTTTTCTTTTTCTTTGTTGGCTGTGTGCATCCGTAGTGTCATTAGGGTGATGTGTTGTTGCAGAGGCTGGGTGTAGGGATGTAAATGGTACGGATAATTTCTGTTCTGAATCCGCTTCCATATCCGTTTTTGAAGATATGGTATGCGTTTTTAGAAATCCGCCGGATATGGATACGGATGCGGATAGTGATCAAGCGGATATCCGGCAGATATGGTAGAGGATATGGTATTGATACTATCCGACGGATACGGATTATCCGCCATTTTTTACGGATTATCCGAGGTCTACAAAGAGGATAATCCGAGAAAATTAGCCCAACCCTAAATATTTAGACAATATAGTTAGTTCATCGGTCAAAATATGTATGCTATTAGTATACAAATTGCTTTGTTGTACGAAATAGTGTGTACATTTAGCTATATTCTATAATTACAAGCATATTTTACATAGAAAAGTATACTTTTAATTTTTTATGTGTATATTTTCTTAATAATCCGTTTCCGATCTGAGTCCGCTCTTAATCCGCTCCATATCCGTAATCCGATATAATCCGCATCCAAACCCGCATCCGACCATTATCCGCTCCATTTCGAATCCGTTACAAAAATATGGTAAAGGATATGGTAAGAGCAATATCCGATCCGATCCGATCCGTTTACATCCCTAGCTGGATGTAATTGGTATCTTTTTGATATTAATATATTACCTTTATCGGGGAAAAAAATGTAAGTTGGAGTAGCCCACACACGGAGGGACAAGACAAGCAAAGCAAGCCCAGTAAGCCCAACCTGCCCTCAGAGGAATCCAACCAACTCCACTGGATTCGCCGGCAAGGCAAGGCAAGGGGGAGACGAGATTCGGATGGATTCGCCGGCGGAGACGTTGGTGGTCCGGAGCCCTCGGCAGACGGTCAGCCTTCTCCGCAACCGCAGCCGTCGGCCTCGATTCGGCCGGGAACGGGAACGGGAGCGGGATCCCGCGGCGGCGGCGGCGGGGCCCAAGCCATCGGAGGTGTACGGATTCGTGGGGTCCATCACCACCGTGATCGCCACGGCGGTGTACCTGGCGTGGGCGTACACGCCGGAGCCCTGGCTCAACTCGCTCGGCATCACCTACTACCCCACCAAGTAATGCCTTGCCTTGCCATTCATTTCATTTCCCCCTGCCTTGCTAACATGAATTACTACTGCTGTATCTGGATCAAGGTACTGGGCGGTGGCGGTGCCGGCGTTCTTGATGGTGGCGGTGGCGCTCTCCCTGCTCGCCTACGTAGGCTCCAACTTCCTCGCAACTCCTCCCCCGACATCCTTCAACACAATCTTCGGTTCGTTCTCTCTTTTTTTAACAAACACCCTCTAAACCAACCAGCAGTGAATATCCCCCAATGTAGGTTGCTCTTCTTGCTCATGAATATCCCCCATCTTTAAAATCATTACAGATGAGTACAGTCGAGAACGCGCCACCATGATGGACGCAACAGAACAAGAAGAAGCAGAGAGGCCAATCGAACCGATTTCAGACATGAGCATTCATCACATCAACACCCTCATGTTCCCGGCCTAACTGATCACTCTCACTTGTATAAATTCAAATCCATTGTTTTGTCCTTGCTCACCAAAACGTACTACTACTATTCTTGCTCCCTTGTATATTGGACAAACACAACTGTTAATCTTTGTCGAGTCTATATATAGACCAGACTGATGGTGGAACGAAAATTGGCCTCCGATAAACGCTCCCATCCCCCTGCCATGCCTATATATGATGATGCTCAATCACCCTTTTATCTAATAACTTGTTTCTCATAGATTGAATAATTCCTTTCAGCAGCACAGAATAAGAGACGATGAAGCAACCATCAATCATGTCTCGGCCCGTGGCCCTCATTGCCGTCGTGCTGGCGGTGATCCTTACTGGTCGTGCAGTCGACGCGACTGTGGCCAGCACCTGCAAGGAGGCGGCCGCCAGCGACGTGCGGGTCAGCCTGCAGCTGTGCCTGTCGCAGCTCAGCAACCAACGGGGCGCCGCGGACGCGGACGCATGGGGCCTGGCCAAAGTGGCCTCCCTGGCGGGCGTCAACAACGCGGCCCTCGCCGCGGACGACGTCAAGACCCTCTTGGCGGGCAACCCAAGCCTTCCCATGAAGCAGGCACTGGCCAAGTGCGCCGCGGTGTACAGCCAGGCGGGCTTCGCCTTTGCGGAGGCCAGCGACGAGATCAACCAGCGGTCCTATGCCACTGGGAAGAAGAAGCTAGAGGAGGCCCTGGCGCAGGCGCAGCAGTGCAACGCAGCATTTGGGATACACGGGGTGACGCTGCCGCAGCCGCTGGCACAGCATACCGTCGACTCCATCCAGATCGCCATCATCGCCCAAGCCATCACCGGCCTCATTAAGTGATCTATGAGTTTGAGCAAGTACGTGCAACCTAGTAATAAGTAGCTATACTATATATACGGACAGTATGGCGATCCAGTTTCCCTTTCACATTTCGTATGCAATTGATGTGGTCTCGTCTGGCGTCGATCGGAGATCTTGACAAATGATGATCATACTATTCTTATAAAAAAAAAACACTGTACTGGTACAAATGTGAGCTGATCAATTTCATGAAACAAAACTACAACGAAGGGATTTGGCTCCTCTTGTATGTATGTATGTATGCGGAAGAAGAAGAAAAAGAACTACAGTAGTTAAGGAGTATCTGGATCTAGCATGCCCAGACTCTCTTCTTTGGGATAAGATCTTGCGTCTTGATCTGGTCTATCCTGGCAGCGATGATGAAGTCGTTCACGCTCAGCCCACCTACAGCAGCAGCAGCAGCAGCAGCAAGCCACCCATTAATTCATTGTTCAAGCCAACAAGGCAGCTCATATTATCATTCTAAGTAAAGTAGGAGTAGTTGAAGAATGAGGAGGTGCATGGTGGTTACCTAGGGACGTGGAGTAGAGCTGCGCCCTGACTTGGTTGGGCGCCTCGAACCCGAGCTTCGCCGGCACATACCCACCGCAGCCGGC
Organism: Lolium rigidum; assembly: GCF_022539505.1. Taxonomy (NCBI): domain Eukaryota; kingdom Viridiplantae; phylum Streptophyta; class Magnoliopsida; order Poales; family Poaceae; genus Lolium; species Lolium rigidum. The sequence goes on along the minus strand of NC_061510.1, from coordinate 9,504,661 downwards.
ACCGCTCTCCAGCGCCCTGGTAATCCTGGACACCAGCTCCTCCCCGCAGGCCTGGTCCTTGACCTTCCAGACGCACTCGAGCTTGAGCAGGTCGTCCTGGTTGTCGTGGGTGCAAGGGAAGAGGAGCCTCCATCCGACCACCTTGTGGAGGAGCCTGCGCGCGTCGTCCTGGGAGAGCAGCTCGGGGTCGGCCTGGAGGGGCACGCGGGAGAGGGAGAGCACGGACACGGTGGGGATGAGGATGCGGTGCAGCGTGTCCACGTTGCCCAGCGTCTTCTCCCCCCATTCGCTCGCGATCTCCTCCGGGAACGGGTCCCGCGCGCCAAAGTCACCCAGCATGTCCGCCATGGCAACCACCTTCCGGAGGCTCCGGCTGCCAAGTCGAATCCTCATCGTTGCGGCGGCCTTGCCATTGCCAGGTGCCACGACAGAGAAGGCCGCCGCCGGAGCGGCTGGGCTGAGCATGAGCGCCATCGATATGATATGATGGAGGAGTGGAACGGATGGATGGGATGGATGATGCACAGCTGAGAGATGGAAGCAGTGGACGAACGAGCTTCTTATCTGGCCGTCCCGACTAGTTTCTTTTATCACCACACACACACACACACACACACGCACACGAACGTGCTCGTGGAAGCAACTTTTGTTGGTTTCTTCCTTCTCATCTCTTCTGGATCCAATCCGACGCAGATTTATTATTGTGCATCTACAAAAGCCAAATCAAGCAAGGAAAATGTAAATAGTTTTCAATTCATCATCTCCTCTGCTTAATTCTTGTTCTGGAAGTGCACACTTCACTGCTGCATAAGACATGAACAGATGGATCCATCCAACTGACCAATGAGGATCGGTTTGCAATACTACGTAGATAACAAACTACACTTGCAAGACAACAGGAGGTCCATTCCCGCAGTAAACACTTCATTAAACTTGCAGCATCTTAGTATCCATGATTTCCTCCGCCCGTAAATCAGAGCAGATAAGGAAGAGTGGAATACATTAGGATACAAACAGATACACCAGCTTATGGCATTTCTAAATCAAAACAGAGCAACATGCCATTTCACGAAGATCATCAGACCATACAACATGACACGAGGTGCTCCTTGAGATTTCTTCCTTCAACAAATGTGGCTGCCAAGATTTCTTTTCTTTTCACTAGGGCAGTAACCTTCAAAAAAAAATGGGGCATGCTTGTTCGGTGTTTCTTTTAGTACCATTTTCATGCTTCCATGCTTGTCCGTATCTCCAGATGACTACCAGAAAGAAGCAGCAACCAGTGCACCGCCAAAATAAATACACTCATGTTTTCTTATGAACCTTGAAGCCGAATATCCGGGGAACATATTGCTGTGATGGCTTCGGTGGCTTCAAGTGTGAATGTGCCATCATGAAAAGATGAGGAAACGTCGTCCCAAAGAAAGCTCCATCAATGTCTGGGAAAACTTAAGGCCATACAAGATCAACATAGACACTACTTGCATCAGTACACATGCAAAGATATAACTGTTGTAAAATAAAACAGCAGACTATGGAAAGCGTCAGGGCTGCAGAGGCAAGCAAAAAAAATAAATACTACAGTTTAAAATGCCTTTGCGCCCCATTCATGAGAAAGGCAGCCAGACATTGTTGAAGCTATGAGTTTCATAGCCATAAGTCTCGTTGAAAGGTAATAGTAAGTGTAATACTGAAAATAGCAATGATAGAACCATCACTACTCCCATTCTTACCAAGACCAGAGGTTCTGGAGTGACCAGAGCTACGAGTGCTTATCTAAGTAAGATGCTTAAAAGGATACTTGCTTGGTGTTTCGATCTTGGGTAGTAGAGATCTTCGCATTTTGGGCAATATATCTTGACAGTACTGGACCTCGGAACATCAGACTGCCCCACTGGCAAACAAGGCTGGCCACCACAGGACACACGAGGGCACCTTCCAAAGTCACAGTTCTTGAACTTGTCCAACTACAGAAACATTCATATGAGGGATTATTAATGAGACCCTCTACTGTGATTGATGCTGGCCAGTTGATGGCAATCATAAGAGTAGAAAATAGTGCTAGGTAGCTTTACCATTGCAGCCAAGCCTTTAGTGGTCAAGATGTACCGGGCATGAACTAAGCCGTAAAGCGTCTCCGCGGCCGCCACGATCAATTCATTCTGCTCCTCAGCAAACACATCACCTGCGTGGAAGAGTAAGATCACTCCATCCAGTGCCGCACAAAACTCAAGACATGAATTGAATTACAACTTATGATGATCAAATTGAGCAAAGATTACAAACAATTGAGTGGCTTAACAACTGATGATAATATATATACACAATGAGTGTGGCTTAGAGACTGATGATCATAATGAGGTGAGGTGTACACAAAAGGAGAGAGATATCAAAATGGATCAATGGATGTTTTTAGGGTGCTTACCCTGAACTGGCTCGAGGTCGAGGATGAGGTCGAGCGCGTGATCGTAATACGGCACTTGGGTGCTGAGGCCGCACATGTTGAAGTCGTCCTGGATGTAGTCGTCGTCGACCTCGGCGAAGAACTCGTTGCCTCTGAGGTTGCAGAACCAGTTGATCCAGAAGGTGTCGTCGTCCCCCTCGGAGGCACTGTTGTCTTCCTCGCTGTCGGAATCCAGCTGCTCTGTGGTTCCAAACGAACAAGCAGCAGAGAATCAGATGACGGCGGCGGGCGGGGGGGCAGTAGAAAGAAGAGCTTCTTGATGGATGGGGATACCTTTGGTGGGCGGGATGGAGGAGGGGAGCTTGGCGGCGCGGGATGTGGAGGGCGACGACCTCTCGCTCCGCAGGTGCCTGTCGAGGGCGTCGTTGATGCGCTTGCGGTCCATCGCTGGCGGCTGGAGGTGGCCGGGAGGGCGGGCGTGCGAGCTAGGGTTTCTTTCGCTTGGATTGGACCGACGGCGACGGGAGGGAGAAAGAAGACAGAGATTCTGATTCCAATCCTCACTCTGCCTGCCTCGTCGAATGGCACTGGAGGAAGGAAGAAGAGGATAGCCTTGTTTTCGGCCCACGGGCTCAGGCCAAGACGGCCCAGGAGTACATCTGATTTAATTATGTCCTGATTATAATAAGTATTGATTCATCTGCCCAAAAAAAAGTAGTGATTCATTTTTATGAGAGTTTTAATAGGATTCTAGTATCACTTTTCCTTATCCTTGATGTGTAGGTGTTTTGAACTTTTATGGACAAAGGAGCCAATATGGAGGAGTTATATGCACCAGAACTTAGAGCATCTCTAACAGTAACCGAAAAAGTGGTCGAAGGCGAAAAAGTCCGGTGACAATACGGGTTTAGGCCGAAAGTGGGCCAGAAAGGAGCCCGAACTCTCGGCCTGACCCGTAAAATGAGTTCGGGGGCCCGAGAAACTCGGCGGTCGCCCCGTATTAAAACAGGCCGCTGAGGGGAGTTCGGTTTCCAAACCCTACTCCCCTCCGCCGCTACCACTCCCTCTGTCGCCGCCTGCTTCCTCTCCGGCGAGCAATCCAGCTCACAGCAGCCCACCTTCGCCCCAGCTCCGTGACGCCATGGCCTCGCGAGGTGGCTCTGCAGGGCGCGGCGCTGGATTAGGCGGCGGGGACTCGCCGGGAGGAGCGTGTCCGCCGCGTCAAGCTCGAGATAGTCGAGCTTGACTCGGACAAGTGAACGCTCTTCACCGGATTCCTTGTCGACGCAGTCTCCGCCTCGATGCTCCGCCACCACCGGCACCGCCGCGCGCAGAGGCCAAGCGGGCCGCATTTTGCTTCAAATTAGTTAGCGTGGTTAGGTGTAGTATGTAATTTAGGTTTGCTAATCCCATTATATAACTTATGATGCTCAATCGGAGCATCAAATGCCATCTATATATATGATCATCGACGCATTTCCCCGCGACATTTCAAATCCGTTTTTTCAGTTCGTGTTTTACGGGTTCTGTTCTACGCCAGCTGCAAAATCTTCGTCCCCCACATTTTCGGAAGACTGAATTCATGTTTTTCGGTTTCGACTTTTTCTGTTACTGTTAGAGATGCTCTTAGCCAGTTGAAGGGTGAAAATGAGTCATTTTTTTATCACAATATAATAAATATCCAGTACCATGGTGTTGTATCCCTCGTCCATACGAATCCAACGATTCGAAGAACACCTCAATCGGAGTTCGTACGACCAGTATACTAAACCAGTATACTAAACGCCCATAGGTGCGGTCAAGATGATAGTACCGTACGACAATACCACCCTTCAACCAGACCATTTCGTAAAACCAAACAACATTTGTGAAGGCCCGAAGGCCATATCTGGTGACAGGTTACCCGGAACGCGAAACCGACCTCCATGAGCCTATGTAAGGAGGGGAAAACTTTAGCCACCACAACAATCTTCTTTCTTACTTGTAAACCAGATCACGTCATTCCTTTTTATTTCTTTGGTAAGGAAGGGGCAGATATTAGCACAGGTTGATCTTGATAAAATATGCAGCGGTAAGCAACTAATAATCTCGATGCAGGACTGTCGTTCTCATAGGTTCCTCCTCCAAAACCTTCTTTGACAAAAAAGACTGGAATGGTCACATCTTGGCACGGCAACGCCGTGCCGCCACCATAGATCTTCACCAACGCCACCATCACATTATTGAAGGGATAAGAGTAGGAGACTTGGGAGAAGCATGCACCATCATCGATCTTCATCAACACCATCATCATCCACGCGCCCATCATTGATTCCTGCATTCTGTAGGATAACGTTGCATAGAAAACAAAAATTTTCCTACCGCGAACACGCAATCCAAGCCAAGATGCAATCTAGAAGACGGTAGCAACGAGGGGGTATCGAGTCTCACCCTTGAAGAGATTCCAAAGCCTACAAGATGAGGCTCTTGTTGCTGCGGTAGACGTTCACTTGCCGCTTGCAAAAGCGCGTAGAAGATCTTGATCACGATCGGTTCCGGCGCCACGAACGGGCAGCACCTCCGTACTCGGTCACACGTTCGGTTGTTGATGAAGACGACGTCCACCTCCCCGTTCCAGCGGGCAGCGGAAGTAGTAGCTCCTCTTGAATCCGACAGCACGACGGCGTGGTGTCGGTGGTGGTGGAGAGATCCGGCGGAGCTTCGCTTAAGCGTGCGGGATGTGGTGGAGGAGAGAGACCGCTAGGGTTTGGGGAGAGAGGGGGTTGGGCGCCGGCCCTCTAAGGGGTGCGGCCAAGGCTGAGGCTTGAAGTGGTCAGCCCCCTCTCCTATGCCCCTCATTATATAGGTGGAAGCACCAAGAGTTCTAGTCCAAGTCTTCGAATAAGACCCCAACACTAAAACCTCCCATATGTGGGAAACCTACTCAAGGAGGGAGTCCTACCCAAGGTGGGTTGGCCGGCCACCCTAGGGGAGTCCACCTTGGACTCCTCCCCTTTAGGGTTGGCTGGTCATGCAAGGTGGAGTCCCTCCGGGACTCTACTTTCCATGGTGATTTCTTCCGGACTTTTCTAGAACCTTCTAGAACCTCGCCATAAATGCACCGGATCATTTTCAAACTTGGAATATGACTTCCTATATATGAATCTTATTCTCCGGACCATTCCGGAACTCCTCGTGATGTCCGGGATCTCATCCGGGACTCCGAACAAATATTCGAACTCCATTCCATATTCAAGTTCTACCATTTCAACATCCAACTTTAAGTGTGTCACCCTACGGTTCGTGAACTATGCGGACATGGTTGAGTACTCACTCCGACCAATAACCAATAGCGGGATCCGGAGATCCATAATGGCTCCCACATATTCAACGATGACTTTAGTGATCGAATGAACCATTCACATACGATACCAATTCCCTTTGTCACGCGATATTTTACTTGTCCGAGGTTTGATCTTCGGTATCACTCTATACCTTGTTCATCCTCGTCTCCCGACAAGTACTCTTTACTCGTACCGTGGTATGTGGTCTCTTATGAACTTATTCATATGCTTGCAAGACATTGGACGACATTCCACCGAGAGGGCCCGGAGTATATCTATCCGTCATCGGGATGGACAAATCCCACTCGTTGATCCATATGCCTCAACTCATACTTTCCGGATACTTAATCCCACCTTTATAACCACCCATTTACGCAGATGGTGTTTGATGTAATCAAAGTACCTTTCCGGTATAAGTGATTTACATGATCTCATGGTCATAAGGACTAGGTAACTATGTATCGAAAGCTTATAGCAAATAACTTAATGACGAGATCTTATGCTACGCTTAATTGGGTGTGTCCATTACATCATTCATACAATGATATAACCTTGTTATTAATAACATCCAATGTTCATGATTATGAAACTAATCATCCATTAATCAACAAGCTAGTTAAGAGGCATACTAGGGACTCTTTGTTTGTCTACATATCACACATGTACTAATGTTTCGGTTAATACAATTATAGCATGATATATAAACATTTATCATAAACATAAAGATATAAATAATAACCACTTTATTATTGCCTCTAGGGCATATCTCCTTCAGTCTCCCACTTGCACTAGAGTCAATAATCTAGTTTACATTTGTAAAGATATAACACCTTGGCCTTATGGTGCTTTATCATGTATTGCTCACTGGGAGAGGTTTTTAGTCAACGGATCCGACACGCTCGTAAACGTATGTATTTTGTAATTCATTTGCGTCTCAACGCATCACTCATTTCCAAATGAGTCGGCATTAAATATGTTTGATCTTCTCGGTGGAACCTTAATTCCGCTGTCTGAAATATGTCACTAATATTGTCACACACAATATAGCTTCAAAGTTCCGACTCGTCGGAACCGCACCAAGTTCTCAATGAACCTCTTGACTTAACATCCTTTGTCATTGTCAAAATAATGACATACTCGCCTTCTTTTGTAGAATCCGTCACAATATTTAGAACTCTTCTAAATCTAGCATAGACAACTTCTAGCTCATTGTGCTACCTTTTAAACAACACTTAGTCTAATTTGAGATTGAAATTATATTTTATATGTGACAAAACCAATATCGGTGTAACACCTTACAACGATTTGTTTGTCATTTCTTCATACAAATATATATATATATATCCTTAGTTCTTCTAAAGTACTCAAGGATATTCTTACTATCGTCCAATGATCATCATATGAATCATTCTGGTATATGCTCATAACACTTTATAGCACATGATATCTGATTGTGTACATATTATTCGTGATCTATAATCACTCATGTGTTTTTACTCATTGAGTGTCGATACACTCAAGTCTTGTTAAACCTTCACATGACAAGAACATTTTCTTAATATTTCTATATTGAACTACTTCAATATCCATCATATGTACTTTGACTTAAACTTATTTATGTGTTTCAATCTATCTTCATAGATCTTGACACTAAATTTGTTTCATCCATATCCTTTCATTGAAGTTAATTCTCAATGAAACCTTTTTAATCAAGTATATAATTACATCATTTATAACCAACTATATGTCACCTACATAAAGTATTATAAATGTGTCTTAGCGCTCCCACTTAATTTCTTGCAAATGCAAGCCTCTTCATCGTCTCTGATGAAATCAAAAACTCTTTGACTATTTCATCTGGTGAAGATTCCAACTCCGTAATACTTACTTCATCCAATTGAAGTTCGTATACCTATGTAGCACGGACCAGCAAAACTCTTGGTTGTATCTTGTATACACCTTTAATACATACTTCTGATAAGTAATGTATTTTGCCATCCTACTAGCATATCTCATAAAAGAAATATGTAGTGATTACTAGAATAATCCACATAGACTATAAGCATTGCTACGGAAGATCTAATCTTATCGTAGTCAACTCTTTGAACTTTGTCGTAAACAATTTTTCAACAAGTCGAGCTTCTTCAAAGATATTTCATCTAAGTCTATAGATCCATTTACTTTCAAAAAGTATTCATCTATTATGGATTTCATGGTGCATGGACATTTTAACGGAGTCAGGGCCCATCATAACTTCTTTGCTTGTAGTTGGTTTATCATTGTTCAAAATCAATCCTTTGTCCACAAATCATTTATTTGATCTGTAAGGGTACATTGCCCCTATGTGTGGTTTTGGTAATTAATAACAACCCCTATGGACTAATGTTTTCATTGAGTTTATATGAAGGAATATTCCATAGGTACTACTTGTTCTCCATGTGTTGGATTCAAGTATGGATGCCATGAAGATAAAGGTATACCTTGTGTATTGGCATCAAGATCATCGGTTTGAAGATACATGTGTGATATGATCAAGAAGAAGAAATGAAGATGGAGTTCTTATGTGGAACTCAATATTAGCCATGCTCTATCTTATGAGAGTATGAGAAGGTACAAGGTTAAGTCGGGCAAGTTCAAGATGAGCATCTCAAGTGGATCACATGCTTGAAGCTTGACGTCCATTTAGTGATAATGGACATGTGAAGATGTGCATCAATAGAGCTTTCCCATCATGGTGTATGGGGGAGCATTTGTGAGTCTTCACGAAGCGACGATGATCAAGTAAGGCATTCCGGCTTGAGTGGAGCTTGAAGAGCTATCATCAAGATCAAGCGGGATGCGCAAGGCAAAGGTATGACCTTGCTAGGTTTTCCTTTTACCGGTCTCAAGGTGGTTGTTGGGAGACCGGATTATAGGATAGATAGCCGCACTATCAAGAGGGGCTTTCGGTTGGGTAACTTGATCACATCGTCTTAGGGAGCTCAATCCTTTGCATACTTTGCATTTCCCTATTGCTTCTTGGTGTTTCTCTGTGTGAGGTTCTTGAGCTTGTTGCTAGCTTTACAACAAGCCCAAGTTCATCGAAAACGGAATCCGCATGCATCTTCTATTGCGTTTTCGAGTTTGGACGTCTTCACCGTTTCTTGACGGTGGGAGACTCCCTCTCTAAAATCATCTAAAAATGTTCTGTGAGGAGTCTCCATATTTTGTTGGGGTTCTATTCATTGTTATCTTTCCAACAAAATTGGTTTCATGTCAATCGGGGTCCGGACACAAAAGTTATCACAGTTTTTGTATAAACATGTTTTCCTGCCCACCCGGTCTGGGACCCGGTCGGACCGGCCCGTGCGCCGGACTAGCTCCGGCCCGCCGCCCGGTCAGCCGGCCTACCAACCGGTGGGCTCGGCGTGCCGTCCGGTCGACCGGCTCGGCAACCGGGCGCCAACCGGTGCCAACCGGATGACCTCCTCGAAGACGCAAAGTGACCCCGGCCGTGGTCCGGCCTGCCGCCCGGTTTGGACCGGCTGGTCCGGTCTGTGGCCCGGTCTGACCGGGCCCTGGACCGGACGGCCCGGTCCCAGGCCCGGTTGACCGGCCTCCCCGATGGTTTACTCAGCCCAACTTTTCCCCAACGGTTATATTTGCTCTTGGGCTATAAATAGCCCTTCTTCCACCTTGGGCTGAGTTAGTTCTTCCTATTCTCTCTCCTCCATTGCTACCATTTGAAGAACTTGCTCTCTCTCTTGTTCCCCCCCATGATTCTTGCTCATATTTGAGGATTTGAGAGAGGAGATCTAGATCTACACTTCCACCAAACCAATTCTTCTCTAAGTGAGGGAATCTCTTGGGATCTAGATCTTGGAGTCTTTAGTTGACTTTCCCCCTTGTTCTTCCTCTCCAATCTCATCCTAGCATTCATTGCTTTGGTGGGATTTGAGTGTGAAGGACTTGAACACCTCCGGTGTTCTTGCTTTGCATCATTGCATAGTGTTGAGCTCTCCACCACGATTAGTTCGAGTGAGAGACCGTGAGCTTGTTACTCTTGGAGGGAAACCTCCTAGTTGGCTTGGCGGTTGGTGCTCCGGTGATCTCTTCAAGAAGATTGTGAAGAGGCCCGGGCTTCTCCTTCGTGGATCTTGTGAAGTGGTTGTGGAGCTTGCCATCTCCGGAGCGGAGGAAAAGCTAACCATAAGGAAAGGGCCATTATCCTTCGTGGGTGTGGTTCGGAGAATAGGGTGAGCCTTCGTGGCGCGGGGAATCCTTCGTGGGACCTCCACTCCTCCAAACGTGACGTACCTTGTTGCAAAGCAAGGGAACACGGGAATACATCCTCGTCTCCGCGTGCCTCGGTTATTTCTATACCCGAGCTCTCTTTCCTTGTGATAGCCATCGTGCTTGAAGTACATATATCTTGCTATCACTTGTGCTACATATATCTTGTGCCTATCTTGCTTAGCTCTAGTTGCCATTGTCACACTTAGTTGAGCTTAGCATATTTAGGGTTTGTGCTTGTAAACTAAACATTAGTTTAATTCCGCATTCTTACAAGACAAATCCGCAAGAGTTTGTAATTGCCTATTCACCCCCCCCTCTAGGCGACATCTCGATCTTTCAATTGGTATCGAGCAAGGTCTCTCCTTGTTTTAGGCTTCACCGCCTTGAGAGTAAAGATGTCGGCTAGTAATTTAGTGCACAATGACACAATTATCTTTGTTGGCACAAATTATCATTTGTGGCGAAATTGCTTGCTTTGTAAGCTTCGGACCTTGTGTCCACATATAGAGCAATTTCTAGATGTCGGTTTTTCTCCTCCGATGGATTCTCAAAATCTATCTTTAGAGGATGAGAAAAACTTACATCTTGAAGCTCAAGTATCTAATGAGCTTTTATTCTCTTTGAGACCCGATTTTCGTAGGTTCTTGATATATATAAAGCGAAAATCGTCTCATGAGATGTGGATCAAGCTTAAGGAAATGTTTGGTGGATCCACTTCTCAATTGGTCGGTGGTGTCTCCGAGGAGCTCTCTTCCCCTTCACATCATGAAGAGCTCCAAGTTGCTTCCACCTCCGGTCGTGATGATATATCATCTTCTTCCACTTCACCAACGTGTAGCAAGACACGAGGTAATGATATGGTGAGTGGTGAGGAAAATTGCAATGTTGATATTGTGCTTAATAGTGATGATTCTTCATCTCTATCCCATTGTAATGCTTCCTCTTTGGACTTAAACACATCTAGCATTGAAAATGACCTACATGCTTGTGTTGATAGTCCTTGCATATCATGTGTAAATTGCTTACATAGATCTCATGAAGATATGCTTACCTTGTCTTGTCCCCATAATCAAAATGCTTATATTTCCTCTAGTTGTTTGTTGACTAACAATGTAGAGGAAACCAAACACTATATGGATCAAGACATGTTTTCAAATGAGGATTCAAGAATATCTTCATCTTCATTCTCCGGTATGCACATGTGCCTTATGGCAAATGGATCAAAGGTATCTCCTACTTTGACTCCTAACACTTCCTCTAATGATGAGAGTGATGATGATGATAATGATGAAGAATATAATACCTTGGTGCATAATATGGCAATGATATATGCTTCTCTTCATGGTAATAAAGAAGCTCGTGCTAATCTCGAATACTCTATGGATATCTTGAATAAATATAAGGAAACCATAGTGAAGTTGGAATCCCATGTTGAAAATGAGGAAATGAGATTCACTCTCCTCAAGCATGAGCTAAAAGATGAGAAGCATGCTAATTTCATGCTTACACAAAAATTTGAATCCTATATGCATGAAAATGAGAAAACTATTGTTGATGCTTGTGCTACTAACTCTAATTCTTGTGAAGCATCTACCCTAGAGGAGAATGTTGAGCTAAGGGCTCAACTTGAGTTGCTAACTAGCAATTATAGGGAATTGGAAGAAAGTCATAAAAAGCTTTCAAGCTCTCATGATGATCTTCTAATTTCCTATGATGGGCTAAAGTTAGCTCATGAGGCAAGTATCACTAAGGTAACATCTTGTGAGCCTCATATGGATGTTAGCACAATCTCTACTACAAATGTTATATTGCCATGTGCTAGTCCTTGTAATCCATCTAGTCAAACTAGTGATACACCTTGTGTTGGATTACTCACTTTGCCTTGTTGCTCTAACAATGAAGCTTCTACTTCCTCTAGTACTTGTATTTCTACTAACCATGTAGAGGAAATAAAAGAGCTCGAGGCCCAAGTCCTTTCTTTGAAGAAAGACTTGGAAAAGCGTCATGATGGGAAATCCGCACTTGACAAGATGCTAAGTGTGCAACAATCTCCCAATGACAAGAGTGGACTTGGATTCAACTCCAATAACAAGAACATGTCCAAGAGCAAGAGCAACAAGAAGAAGGGCCAAGACAAAGTCAAGGATCCGGCCAAGTTGGTTTGCTTCAAGTGCAAGGTTGAAGGGCATCATGTTAGATCATGCCCATTGAAGAAGAAGAAGCACTTGAGTGAGAAACAACAAGGGAAACGGCCACAAGGTCAAGGTCAAGCTCATGCTCGATCTCAAGTTGAAGATAGGCCACTTCCCAAGAAGAATCAAGATATTGTTCCCCAAGAGAAGAAATCAATAAAGAAGAGAAAGGGGAACACTTGCTACTTATGCCGTGAGAAGGGGCACTTTGCTTCTTCTTGCTTAGGTGGTACCTTATCTAACCCTATAATTGTTGATGATGATTATTCTCTAGGGAAGGATAAGGATGGCAATGTGTTTGCCAAGTTTGTTGGAACTCAAAGTGGTTTCAAGAAAAGAACCATTTGGGTTGCCAAGCCTATTGTGACTAACCTCTTAGGACCCAACTTGGTTGGGGACCAACAATCTCAAACTTGATCAATAGGTACAAATGGAGGGCATTGGAGACTTGGCTACTTCATGAAGAATTAAGGGATCTTCATATATTATATTTTTACCAAGCCAAGTCGTATGGATTATCATCTATATCTTATATCCAATGTTCCTTCTTGCGGTAACTCATACTTCAACTCTTCATGTTTATTGTAAGTTACTTGCTCCCTTTGCATATTTGGTTTTGTACCAAATATGTGTATGTATGTGTTGTGTCTTACTTGCTTATCTTGTGTGTTCAAGTATGTTTGTTTGACTCACCATATACTTGTGTATTGTTTTGAGCCTAATGCATCTTGATGATATCTTATTTGGCTCTCTTTGAAGTGATTAATGGAACATCCCATTTTGGGGGAGTGATATGCTTTGTGCATCTCACTTTCTTTAAAATGTGTGTACATGGGTACAACCACTTAGTATTGATATTAAGAGATTATCTAGTCACTATGTGGTGTGTCATACTCATGAGAAATTCAAATTCTAATGTCCATTAATCATCTCTAGTCGAATTTTAGTTGCCTCTTGTTTTAGAAGAAATGACTTATCACATTATGGGGGAGTAATATGTTATGTACATATCACAAGCCTAGAAAATGTGAACATATGAGGTTATGCCACTTAGTGTTGATACACGTAATTATCTTGATCCTAGGTGGCATGTTTGCTCAAACAAGCTCCACTTGTAGTAAAAAGCTTTTATTGCTCATCTTTTGGTTCTTGTTTGAGTAAGAAATTCTTGGTACGGTTTTCCTCAAATACATATCTCTATATCTTATTTGGGACACCGTTTGCTTCAAGTTATTCTAATCATTGCCGTGCGTGATTGTTTGACTAATTGAAGCCATCAAGAATCTTCATCCGTGCATAGTGCTTAATTATATATACTTATCCTATGCCTTTATTTGTGAAGTTGATCCTTACTATCATTGTCAATTCACCACCGGAAATTATGTCCAATATATTCATTGTCTTTGACAATTGATAACCTTGTATGTGGTTGAATTCATGGATCATCTTCACCTTGGATTGTTTCTTATTGCCTTATTTTATTTCCAACAAATCTTTGTTGCTCCCATGTGTCTTCCTTGTCCCTTTGAAAAATCTTTTGATAAATTCTCTTGATTCATATCAAGTGTTTGTTTTGGAAGACAAATCTTTTCCTTACGGTACATTGTGCCATTGTGAAAAGTGTATAGGGTTTGGTTTATTTTGTTTGAACCTTGCTCTTTGGGGGAGTTTGCTATCTCATTCTTTCTTACATGATTTATTTGCTTGAATGAGATAAATCCTTGAGCATGTTTGCTTTATTTCATCCTTTATGCTCAATGGTTTCTTCTTAGTTCACTTGTTGAACTTTGTTGAACAAATCTTTTGTGATTTGCTTCTTAGATATAACTTGGACAACAAATTTGTTTTGTGGCACCTCTATGCCTTATCTAATTCTTTTGGTGTTTTGTCCAAAGTATATCTTTCTTGGATCTTTAAAAGTTTTGGTGCATGCTTATATGTAATTTGTTTATACTTGTAGCATGCTTGCTTTCTTTCGATCCATTATGTAGGATATACTCCATCAAATCCTAAATGGCTAAGATGTGCATGAAATTCAAACTTCATCTAAATATGCACATGTTTATATGGAGTGTGTCCTATATATTGTGGTTAGTCTAACCATGTTGGACCCAATAAGTTTGGGGGCCAAGATGTACTTGAATGATGTTTTAGGTACATTGGAGATGCAATGGAGGCTTGTCTCATCTATAAGGAAGGTGTTATCACCATATGAGAATTGGAGTCAAGCTAGGATGATCGATGAACTCTTATCTACTACATCAAGCCATTGCTATCTCGGTAACAAGTATCTTATTCATGCATTCTCATATAGCATCCAACCTCTTGTAGGTTGCATCTTGGCATGAAATTCTTTATTTCGAAAATATTGAGGTTCTTGAAAAATCCTTTTAAAGAAAACTTCTTATTGTACACTTGAGTAATTTGAGAAGATGCATATGATGGGGATATATATATATCATGTTTTTGATTCACCTATCCCAAATATGCCCTCTAGCAATTTATTGCATATCAATTCCTCAAAGAACTCTTATGTGCAATATTGATGAAATTGCGAAATAAATCCGCATTTGTGATACTTGTTGCCTCTCTCAAAACATTCCAACTAGCTTTACTTCCCTTATTGTTGGTTGTGATGTTTTTGAGATTTTACTTGGTTGAAGCTCATTCATATACCATAAATGAAAATTGGAGTCATAGGCTATATATATGCTTTATTAAGCAAACATCCTTTGGTATATTTTATGACTTCATCTTGGATACCTTGTCTTATCTATTTTGTTAACCTCTTGTGTGTGCATGTTTCTTGATGGATCACTTTGTCCACTTTAGAAACTCATATACATAAGAGCGCTAATCCATCACCTTGATATCCTTGTTCTTTGCCAACCATCTTCTTATCCTTTTGATTTTAGTGTTGTTGGTAAAGAAGATTTATGAGTGCTTAGTTTATTTGTTTTCCTTCTTGCACTCATATCTCGTAATTGTTGGACTCAAGTTATTCTTGATAAACATATTATTTTTATCTTGGGTGTGCTCTAAATGATATAGAGGGAGTGAGGATTCCATGTTTGTGCATATTGTATTCAAATGCAAACATTATAAATTATGCACGGACCTTGGGGAGCTTTCTTATTTTATTTTAGAGCACTATATCTCTCTTATCATGATATCTTTGTTTGTCCAATTGGATCGTTGATTGCTTACTTTATTTGTTGAAGCTCACTTCACCATGTTATCTTTATGCAATCTTTGATCCTCAATATAGTTTGACTTCCTTCAAGTATTCATCATTGGATATGTGCACTTGATTCCACTCAAATTATGAGAAGTGCACACTTTGGGGAGGAACTCACATTATATTGGCCTTCTAAATTTTTCACCCATTTTGACAATCGATGCCAATGGGGGAGAAGTTTAGAGGGTTTAAGGGAATGGTTTTATACTTAAGTTTGGTTTGTGCTTAAGTGTTTTGCCTCTCATGCATTCCATATTTATATGTCTTGCATGGTTGTATATATATAGTGGAAACTATCCCAAAGGTTAATCTTGACAATATATGCAATGAATTCATGTTCATCACACGTGCATACATTGTGGGGGAGTTTTCACTATATATATTGGTTCTACTCACATCTCTTGCATTTGTTATAGTTGTGTGAGTAGAGCCGGTTTTGATATGGGCTAGTAGCTTTGTGTTACTTGACCATATCAAATACAACCTCTTGTATACAACTTATTCTCGGAGAAGTTGCGTACTTGTTTCTAATATTCATTATATAAACTCTCTTATTGTGGTTGTCATCAATTACCAAAATGGGGGAGATTGTAAGGGTACATTGCCCCTATGTGTGGTTTTGGTAATTAATAACAACCCCTATGGACTAATGTTTTCATTGAGTTTATATGAAGGAATATTCCATAGGTACTACTTGTTCTCCATGTGTTGGATTCAAGTATGGATGCCATGAAGATAAAGGTATACCTTGTGTATTGGCATCAAGATCATCGGTTTGAAGATACATGTGTGATATGATCAAGAAGAAGAAATGAAGATGGAGTTCTTATGTGGAACTCAATATTAGCCATGCTCTATCTTATGAGAGTATGAGAAGGTACAAGGTTAAGTCGGGCAAGTTCAAGATGAGCATCTCAAGTGGATCACATGCTTGAAGCTTGACGTCCATTTAGTGATAATGGACATGTGAAGATGTGCATCAATAGAGCTTTCCCATCATGGTGTATGGGGGAGCATTTGTGAGTCTTCACGAAGCGACGATGATCAAGTAAGGCATTCCGGCTTGAGTGGAGCTTGAAGAGCTATCATCAAGATCAAGCGGGATGCGCAAGGCAAAGGTATGACCTTGCTAGGTTTTCCTTTTACCGGTCTCAAGGTGGTTGTTGGGAGACCGGATTATAGGATAGATAGCCGCACTATCAAGAGGGGCTTTCGGTTGGGTAACTTGATCACATCGTCTTAGGGAGCTCAATCCTTTGCATACTTTGCATTTCCCTATTGCTTCTTGGTGTTTCTCTGTGTGAGGTTCTTGAGCTTGTTGCTAGCTTTACAACAAGCCCAAGTTCATCGAAAACGGAATCCGCATGCATCTTCTATTGCGTTTTCGAGTTTGGACGTCTTCACCGTTTCTTGACGGTGGGAGACTCCCTCTCTAAAATCATCTAAAAATGTTCTGTGAGGAGTCTCCATATTTTGTTGGGGTTCTATTCGTTGTTATCTTTCCAACAAAATTGGTTTCATGTCAATCGGGGTCCGGACACAAAAGTTATCACAGTTTTTGTATAAACATGTTTTCCTGCCCACCCGGTCTGGGACCCGGTCGGACCGGCCCGTGCGCCGGACTAGCTCCGGCCTGCCGCCCGGTCAGCCGGCCTACCAACCGGTGGGCTCGGCGTGCCGTCCGGTCGACCGGTCGGCAACCGGGCGCCAACCGGGTGCCAACCGGATGACCTCCTGAAGACGCAAAGTGACCCCGGTCGTGGTCCGGTCCGCCGCCGGTTTGGACCGGCTGGTCCGATCCGTGGCCTCGGTCCGACCGGGCCCTGGACCGGACGGTCCGGTCCTAAGCCCGGTTGACCGGCCTCCCCGATGGTTTACTCAGCCCAACTTTTCCCCAACGGTTATATTTGCTCTTGGGCTATAAATAGCCCTTCTTCCACCTTGGGCTGAGTTAGTTCTTCCTATTCTCTCTCCTCCATTGCTACCATTTGAAGAACTTGCTCTCTCTCTTGTTCCCCCCCATGATTCTTGCTCATATTTGAGGATTTGAGAGAGGAGATCTAGATCTACACTTCCACCAAACCAATTCTTCTCTAAGTGAGGGAATCTCTTGGGATCTAGATCTTGGAGTCTTTAGTTGACTTTCCCCCTTGTTCTTCCTCTCCAATCTCATCCTAGCATTCATTGCTTTGGTGGGATTTGAGTGTGAAGGACTTGAACACCTCCGGTGTTCTTGCTTTGCATCATTGCATAGTGTTGAGCTCTCCACCACGATTAGTTCGAGTGAGAGACCGTGAGCTTGTTACTCTTGGAGGGAAACCTCCTAGTTGGCTTGGCGGTTGGTGCTCCGGTGATCTCTTCAAGAAGATTGTGAAGAGGCCCGGGCTTCTCCTTCGTGGATCTTGTGAAGTGGTTGTGGAGCTTGCCATCTCCGGAGCGGAGGAAAAGCTAACCATAAGGAAAGGGCCATTATCCTTCGTGGGTGTGGTTCGGAGAATAGGGTGAGCCTTCGTGGCGCGGGGAATCCTTCGTGGGACCTCCACTCCTCCAAACGTGACGTACCTTGTTGCAAAGCAAGGGAACACGGGAATACATCCTCGTCTCCGCGTGCCTCGGTTATTTCTATACCCGAGCTCTCTTTCCTTGTGATAGCCATCGTGCTTGAAGTACATATATCTTGCTATCACTTGTGCTACATATATCTTGTGCCTATCTTGCTTAGCTCTAGTTGCCATTGTCACACTTAGTTGAGCTTAGCATATTTAGGGTTTGTGCTTGTAAACTAAACATTAGTTTAATTCCGCATTCTTACAAGACAAATCCGCAAGAGTTTGTAATTGCCTATTCACCCCCCCTCTAGGCGACATCTCGATCTTTCATGATCACAAAGTAAACCATACCTACAAGGTTCAATATGTACTTCGATCTCCATGGCTAAAACACTTTGTAGTCATAGGAGCCATGATCGTCGTGGCCGCTTCCGGAACCAATTCCGATGCTGCGCTACTCTGATCATTATGCTCGTGTTCATAAACCTTATCAAGTTCTATTGTTCTCCCACTCAAAAACTTCGCTAGAAACAATTTCTTGGAAATAAGAAACATTGACAAACACTTTTGTCTTTGTCTCCATTGTGGGAAGAATTCCCAATCAATTCTCTGGGATAACCAACAAAGACATTCATCCGATTTTGGTTGTAAACTTATTTACTTATGCTATGCATACCAAAATTTAAGAAAAGACTATTAGGGTTTATACCCATGTCATAACTCGTATGATGTCATTTCAACGGATCATGATGATGCTCTATTCAGTGTAAAGCGGTAGTCTCTAAAGCATAATTCACAAAAATATAATGGCATTAATATTTTATCTCATCATTGACCCAACTAGGTTTGGATACATCTCTCGGATACTTCATCATCACTATGATACTCCAAGAAATGTGAGTTGTAGAACAATTTCATAACTCTCTTAGATGTTCGCTAAAACTAGTAATTCAAATATTTCCACTATGATCCAATCATAGATATTTGACTTTTCTATTACGATGATTTCTACTTCATGCTGAAATTTATTTGAATCCATTCAAATGTTTCAAACTTCTTCCTTATCGAATATATCCACATATATATACTCAATTCATTGTTTGAAGTTTTCATGAAGTATAAGAATCTTCCGCACACAACTATGCCCAGTGATCCATATACATCATCATGTATGTTTCCACTAAGTTAGTTGCCCGTTCAAAACTTGGCCTATGAACGTATTTTAGTCATTCTCTTTTAGAAAAGATTTGCAAGCGCCAAACGATTCAAAAATCAAATGACTCCAAAAATCCATTTGCATGGAGTTTCTTCATGCGTTCCTTTCCAACATGACCTAAATGGCGGTTCCACAAATAAGTGGAATTCAAATCATTTGCCTTATAGCATTTTAGCGTCAGTGTTATGTATGTGTGTTTCACCATTAAGATTTATAATAACTTATCCATCGTACATGGAGTAATGTCATAATTTAAACAACTCATTGTTTTCATTTGACCAGAGCAAAATAACAATTATTAAGTTCTTTATTATATATTCTAAGGGTTAGATAGAATGCCAACGATGAACATAATAAAACTTTATTTTTGTTCCAGGCGTGCATTCCTATCATATTCCTTGTCAGTCACTTAGGCCATTGTATTCTTGTATTGCGTTGTTTTGTATGACACTTCATACCAACCAATATAGTACTAATACCCAAGAATTTCTTAGTGTGACTTAACTAGGAATACAACCATAACATGTATATCATTTATATACACCTGAGCTAGACTTTCTAGTCTTTTCTTTTCTTTTTGCCAAAATATCTTTTGCTGTTTCTCTTTTAGCTTTCCTCATTATTCAGAAAAACACTTCAACATCAATAACTTCTAGGTTTGTTGGTCTAATACCAATAACCTTGAGGTTCTTATTTTGAAGTTAATCATCATATGACAAGTGTTCCAGATTTCACTATTAGTAACTTTGTAATACGATGAACAATTTCACTCATAATTTTATCCATTAATTCATGACAACTTTCTGAGACCATGTCTGTACATGCTAGGCTCATAAAGTTTAAACCTTGGTATTTGCATGTGCAAATCTAGCTTGCACCCGTTGTATGCACACGTAGAATCTATCACACCCGATCATCACGTGATGCTTCGAAATGACGAGTCTTAGCAACGGTGCATATTAAGGATGGTCACTTCATGGATATGCGAATATCGTTGGTGCCCCAATAGTTGGAGGATTGTGACGCCTTGCGTCTTCAACCTTCGTACATTCCCATAAAACTTATGAGTTCATGTAGTCTCACCAAATTATATTCTATCATCTTGCAATAAGGTCTTAGATATCACATATATCTCATACCTTGATTATTTCTGAAAACTAAATTTTCAGCTCCTTACTTTTCAAACAGATTTGAACTTCAAGTTTCACGGAGACAAGATAACTAGGTACTAATTGAAACCATAGCTCTTTGAATCAACAATGTGAGGTTTACTAAAAGTTTGCAATAGGACTTAATCAATTCTTGATTCTTTAACAATACGGTACCAATCCGTAAAGTTTCTTGTCGATTTTAACAAGTATTTCTATCTCAATTACAAGACTAGCGCATGGTAGAAAACGGATGCCAATACTACAATATTAATTCAAAATACTACTCGGACTATGTTTATGATAATTAGTTCATGTTTTAATCTAATTACTAATGAACTCCCACTTAATACAACATCCCCCATAGTTGTTAAGTGGTACACGATCCAAATCCACTACACCAAAACCGATCATCACGTGAGATGATGTAGCTTCAATAGTGAACATCAAAATGTTGATCATATCATCCATATGACTCGTGTTCAACCTTTCGGTTTCCGTTGTCCCGAGGCCATGTCCGTACATGCTAGGCTCGTCAAGCAAACCCAAGTATTCCGCGTGTGCAACATGGCTTACACCCGTTGTATGTACGTTGAGTTTATCACATCCGATCATCACGAGATGCTTCAAAACGTCGAACAATGCAACGGTGCATACGAGGGAAGAACACTTTATTATCTTGATATTAATGTGAGGGATCATCTTATAATGCTACCGTCGCGATCTAAGCAAAATAAGATGCATAAAAGGATTAACATCACATGCAGTTCATATGTGATATGATATGGCCCTTTTGTCTTTGCGCCTTCGATCTTCATCTCTAAAGCACGGACATGATCTCCATCATCAACGGGCATGATCTCCATCATCGTCGGCGTAGCGTCAAGGTTCATGGCGCCGTCTTCATGGTTGTTCACCTCATGTAGCAACTATTACAACTACTTTGAAATACTACTCAACATGAAATTTAAAGACAACCATAAGGCTCCCGCCGGTTGCCACAATACAATAATGATCATCTCATACATATTCATCATCACATTATGGCCATATCACATCACCAAACCCTGCAAAAACAAGTTAGACGCTCTCTAATTTGGTTTGCATATTTTACGTGGTTTAGGGTTTTCGATATAGATCTAATCTACCTACGAACATGAACCACAACGTTGATACTAATGTTGTCAATAGAAGAGTAAATTGAATCTTTACTATAGTAGGAGAGACAGACACCCGCAAAGCCTCTTATGCAATACAAGTTGCATGTCGAACGAGGAACAAGTCTCATGAACGCGGTCATGTAAAGTTAGTCCGAGCCGCTTCATCCCACTATGCCATAAAGATGCAAAGTACTCAAACTAAAGATAACAAGAGCATCAACGCCCACAAAACCATTGTGTTCTACTCGTGCAACCATCTATGCATAGACACGGCTCGATACCACCGTAGGATAACGTTGCATAGAAAACAAAAATTTCCTACCGCGAACACGCAATCCAAGCCAAGATGCAATCTAGAAGACGGTAGCAACGAGGGGGTATCGAGTCTCACCCTTGAAGAGATTCCAAAGCCTACAAGATGAGGCTCTTGTTGCTGCGGTAGACGTTCACTTGCCGCTTGCAAAAGCGCGTAGAAGATCTTGATCACGATCGGTTCCGGCGCCACGAACGGGCAGCACCTCCGTACTCGGTCACACGTTCGGTTGTTGATGAAGACGACGTCCACCTCCCCGTTCCAGCGGGCAGCGGAAGTAGTAGCTCCTCTTGAATCCGACAGACACGACGGCGTGGTGTCGGTGGTGGTGGAGAGATCCGGCGGAGCTTCGCTTAAGCGTGCGGGATGTGGTGGAGGAGAGAGACCGCTAGGGTTTGGGGAGAGAGGGGGTTGGGCGCCGGCCCTCTAAGGGGTGCGGCCAAGGCTGAGGCTTGAAGTGGTCAGCCCCTCTCCTATGCCCCTCATTATATAGGTGGAAGCACCAAGAGTTCTAGTCCAAGTCTTCGAATAAGACCCCAACACTAAAACCTCCCATATGTGGGAAACCTACTCAAGGAGGGAGTCCTACCCAAGGTGGGACTCCCACCTTTCCTTGAGGTGGGTTGGCCGGCCACCCTAGGGGAGTCCACCTTGGACTCCTCCCTTTAGGGTTGGCTGGTCATGCAAGGTGGAGTCCCTCCGGGACTCTACTTTCCATGGTGATTTCTTCCGACTTTTCTAGAACCTTCTAGAACCTGCCATAAATGCACCGGATCATTTCCAAACTTGGAATATGACTTCCTATATATGAATCTTATTCTCCGGACCATTCCGAACTCCTCGTGATGTCCGGGATCTCATCCGGACTCCGAACAAATATTCGAACTCCATTCCATATTCAAGTTCTACCATTTCAACATCCAACTTTAAGTGTGTCACCCTACGGTTCGTGAACTATGCGGACATGGTTGAGTACTCACTTCGACCAATAACCAATAGCGGGATCCGGAGATCCATAATGGCTCCCACATATTCAACGATGACTTTAGTGATCGAATGAACCATTCACATACGATACCAATTCCCTTTGTCACGCGATATTTTACTTGTCCGAGGTTTGATCTTCGGTATCACTCTATACCTTGTTCATCCTCGTCTCTCCGACAAGTACTCTTTACTCGTACCGTGGTATGTGGTCTCTTATGAACTTATTCATATGCTTGCAAGACATTAGACGACATTCCACCGAGAGGGCCCGGAGTATATCTATCCGTCATCGGGATGGACAAATCCCACCGTTGATCCATATGCCTCAACTCATACTTTCCGGATACTTAATCCCACCTTTATAACCACCCATTTACGCAAGTGGTGTTTGATGTAATCAAAGTACCTTTCCGGTATAAGTGATTTACATGATCTCATGGTCATAAGGACTAGGTAACTATGTATCGAAAGCTTATAGCAAATAACTTAATGACGAGATCTTATGCTACGCTTAATTGGGTGTGTCCATTACATCATTCATACAATGATATAACCTTGTTATTAATAACATCCAATGTTCATGATTATGAAACTAATCATCCATTAATCAACAAGCTAGTTAAGAGGCATACTAGGGACTCTTTGTTTGTCTACATATCACACATGTACTAATGTTTCGGTTAATACAATTATAGCATGATATATAAACATTTATCATAAACATAAAGATATAAATAATAACCACTTTATTATTGCCTCTAGGGCATATCTCCTTCACATTCATCTTGTTGTAATCCAAAACTCTATTGTGGATTTGGAATCGTATTCATACACCTTTCTAATCATTGCTATGATCATGCCATGTATCTCTATATGCAAGTAGTTTCTTAGTTCTTATGGAGACGGTGAACTCCTAGCAATACTATGAAATAAAATAAAGATTTATGATGTTTCATTATAACACGTGAAAATGGTGGTTATCTTTGATGATGTTATATGTTATGCACCTTGTAATATTTTCCATTAGGGACATTGAAGGCAATAATTGCTAAGCGTGGTTGGAGATACGTGGGCACATAGGTGACAACAATCGACTGCCTCTTTCAATTATGTTTAACGAGGGGTAAGAGGTACAAGAGCTTATGACCATACCCATGAGAAGACCCTTGATTATTGGACATGCATGGCAAGTGATGTGATAAGGTAATGGTTATGAGGGATGTGGAGGGAGCACCTTTTTATTCGAACCTCTCCTCATGTAGCAACATACATATATACTAAATCCTAATCATTAGTAACCATGCTAGTAGTGAATTCCTGTTTCCCTCACACATTCTTAGTTTACTTTCAGTCTTTAATTTATCTTGTTTCAATTAATATTATTATTCATAACTATTTAAACCAATCTTTTAATAAATATTTATTGATGTTAAGTACAGCAACAGCATTGTTGCGGTGCAAGAAAACCATACATCAATGTATTAAACATTGTAGGGAACATAGCATAGACATGGTGCTTCAAACATTTCTTTCCAAAGATTAGATGTTAAAAGATATTCCCAAGAGCACACAAAATTGCACCAACACCACACTCGAGTAATTTCTTCCGAACTTAAGTCGATGGTGGTTTTGTTATGTCTAAGTCATTGTAGATATTCATGTGATATATTCTCGGTGCCCCACATGTTTAGAGCTTGGCATGACCACATTGAATGACCTAAGCCATCGTTTTTTAAGACAATGCCATTCGGCTAGCTCTATTGATTCACAAAGATAGTTACATAATTTACGTGTTCATAATTAAATTAGGGGGTTCACTGACCTAAAAACATGGAATTTTAAACAAAAGCACTCCTAGTCCTAGCTAGTGCATTTCCAGCCTCATTGGCCCTCCCGTTACATCCCAATCTTAACTCTACCATAGCCAGTCCATAAGATAGAACAATCATCATAAATTGTAGCAAATGATGTTGATGAGGTGCGTCCTTGAATCATCGTCTCCACCACCTTAATGCAATCTGTTTGAATTGTGAAATTGGTAAACGCAATCTGTTGAACCAGCATTATGCCTTTCCTAAGAGCAAGCACATGTGCCATCGAAACATTAACAACATAATTCAAAACTTTATTGCCCACAAACAAGCAAGTTCCATGATCATCCCAAATTATTTCTTATCAAAGGACACATTTACATTAATTCTACTCATTACTTTCGGAGGGTTTCTTCCATCCTATTTCTCTTGGCACATCAATGTTCTGATCTGAACAATGTATTTAATCTTTCACCATGCAAGATCCAATGCTCCTCCCACCACAAGTACCACCCGACGGTGAGAACTAACTTCTTACACCCTACAGTACCAACATGTGCTATTTCTCGGATGGTTTGGACATATCCAACAGAGGCCTCCGAAAGCGCCAGTGCATAGCGGACGGATAAAGCGTGCTGAGAATGTTAAGAGGGGTCGTGGTAGACCAAAATTGAGATGGGAGGAGTCCGTTAAGAGAGACCTGAAGGTTTGGAATATCGACAAAGATTTAGCCATGGACAGGGGTGCGTGGAAGTTAGCTATCCATGTCCCGGAACCATGACTTGGCTTCGAGGTCTTATGGGTTTCAACTCTAGCCTACCCCAACTTATTTGGGACTGAAAGGCTTGGTTGTTGTTGTTGTTGTTGTTGTTGTTGTTGTTGTTGTTGTTGTACACCGCTGACCTTGATCGGTCATTATTAAGGACATCATCAATCATGTTGCTCGTACCGAAGCATCTCCATACCTCCTAGTTTTGCACTGTGGATTTTCTCCTCTAGGTAGTACTTTGCTCTCAACACTCGTGCACATAAGATTTAGTACATTTGATTAGTCTCCAAAATTATTCCGCTAACATGGCCATATTGAAACAATGTAGATCTCTAAAGCCCATCCCTCCTATGCTTTTTGGGATATATATTTTACGTCGGACCCTCCAATGCATTCTCCTTTGATCAACGTCGACACCTCACCAGAATTGAGAAACGACACTAGAAATCCATTTGCATTTTTTTGGAATCCCATTTGTCTAGGAGCACACCCAACCAATTAAATACTGTAATTTTTCACTTTTATCAGCACCAATCATAGCCGACAAACCAATGTACGTATCATTTAGAGATTCAGTCATAATATTGAGAGTTTTCCATGCATCGGCTCTCACCAAGGCACCAATCCATAGCCGGCAAAATAAGGCACATATCGTTTAGAGATCCAATCATAATGTTTGAGAATTTGGCATACCAAAGAGGGTATGGTCGGCCATATGAAAATCGTAGATAACTAAACCAGGTCATTAGGCAAACTAAACATCTATGCGTGCATTTTACTCATCATATATAAGATGGAAGGAACTTAATTAGATTCACTGAAAGTTCTTGTATATATATAGTACTGAAAAGAATTGGCACCTAGGACTCCTTTGATAAGTAATATTTATACAGAAATGGAAAAAAAATTACACAACTTGTTTGATTCATAGAAACATATCCTATAGGAGCTAATGCTATAAAAATCTTGTACTGCAAATTCTACAGGAAAACTTTCTTTCCTGCAATCAAACTCGCTTCATCTTCCTATAAATTTTAAGTAGGCATGACATCTTTGATTCCATGATTTTTCTATTCCTATGCATTTCCTATCCTATAAATTAATTGAGTCCCAAATTTTGCTGAAAAGTGTGGTTGGGCTACTAAGCCATATCCAAGAGCAAGGAGGAGGAGAGTGCAAGTGTGCAAGCAAAGCGGACCAACCCACACAACAGAAACAGGTCTCACACACAACACAAGGCAGGCAGAGGCAGAGAGGACAGACGCGGATCTCGCTCGCCGGCCATCGGGATCGGGGGAAGGCATAGTCATGGCTGCCGACGGCCCCGGCCCGATCCGGCGCGCCCTCGACAAGACCTTTGCCAGCGCCCGCTCCACCCGCCGCGCGCTCGCCCGGTTCGCCCCGCGCCCCTCCGCCTTCTCGCCGGCCCCCGACGCCGAGGCCGCCGCGGTCCGCGCCGTCCGCAACCTCCGCACCTTCCGCTTCCACTACGCCGTCATCCAATGGGTGCTCCTCCTGGCCTCCCTCGCGCCCCGCCACCGCGCATCGGTCCTCTTCCTCATGGCCGCCTCCAAGGGGCTGCTACTCTACGGCGGGCTGCTCAAGGCCTTCCCCAACTCGGCGCTCCTCCGCCGCCTCCTCGACCGCCGCCTCGTGGGGGCGCTCTTCGTCGCGCTCGTGCTCGCAGACCTCGTCGCCGCAGGGGCTGTGGATAAGCTGCTGTTCGCGCTCGCGGCTGGTGTGCCCGTGGTGCTGCTCCACGCCGCATTCCGCGTCCGGGACGATCTCGAGCCCGCGTCCGATGGAGGGGACGAGGAGAAGGACAAGGACAAGGAGGACGGCGTGGTGGTGGAGAAGAAGGAGGACGGCGACGTCGAGACCGGGCCGATGCGACGATCCATGGCCACGGCAACAACAAAGTCCTAGGCCAACAAGATCCCCTTCCATAGCCTGATACACACATATATATACAATTGGTAGACAGAGACAGACTGGTATTCCTTGACCATTTTCATTCTTTTCTGGAGAGATTAGCATGCAGCAGGATGAATCAAATCAAAATCCATTGATTTCTTCTCTTCATATTTTCTTGCTAGGATTAGCTGTGATTTTCGCTTCTTTGTGTATACATACATTTGCTATTACATCATTTCAAACTCCATAGACAAAACTACTAGCTAGCTAGCTAACCAGAGAATTGAATTGGGCCTGATCCTTATTCTTACTTTCCATTCCAGCATGTAATCGTGATTGTTATGACAGCCAGAGCTATACCATTGCATTTGTTTGTTGCAAGACAGATCTGAACTATATTACCCTGACTCTTATAATCAGTACTACTAATATTCTGTCCTCTCTCCCGGTTTGTTGTTACTAGTACTGTTCTCTGAAACAGATGACTACTTCATATATAGATTCCATTGTACTAATAATACGGTAATACCCCATCTATGTATGCTATGGCTTTGCTGCAATTGAAGAGTTCAGCCCCAGACTCAATTGTTGTGTAATGGGTGGAATGGAATAGAATGTTTTACATCTGTAGCATTTGAAACAGAAGCAAGTTGGGTAGACACTAGTAGACAGGGTCAAGACAAGCAAGTGAGCAACCCAGCCTAACATGCTGGAGAGAAAACTAAAACTAATGCACAAATTCTGCGGAATTAGCTGGGCAGCCACACAACGCACAAGAGTTGACACCATCACCAGTTGTTCTACCTGCCTCTCCAGGTAGTACAGCACTGGCGCCGGTCCAGCAACTAAATGCTAATGGCATTACATGTGCATGTGCTTATGTGTGCCTTGTGTTGGCAGAAAAAAAAGAAGCATGTGAATGTGATGTACTAGTAGTACCAAAGTTCCAAATGCAATTAGTCTACTAATAGTCCTGTCTGGCTACTGCTTTGTACGTGAGTGTTCTTATTGGTTGGTGCAGTTGGTGTCATGGCTGTTAAGGCAAAGGTAAAGGGAGAACCAAAGCAACGCAAACAAGAAGAGGTCGACCATACAAAAGTGCAAATACACACCCTATACATGCTTGTATATGTACTCTTTTCGCCGAACAAAATGATTTACAAGATATATACTGTCATCCATTGAACGGCTGATGATACAGCCAAGGAAAATCCACCAAACCAACCAACACTTTGGTATGTACACCTATCATTCATAATCTCACGTCGCTTGCATCGCTCCTTGCCTCGCCAGCAAAGAAACAAATCACCAGCAAGTCTTTGGAGTGAAGGGGTATTTCCTTGGAGGCTTGGACTGGCTGAATTGTGTTGGCAAGATAGACTTAACTATCACAAATTTAGCAAAGCAAATGCTAAACAATTGTTAGTTCTGTTGTCATTTCGTGGATGTTTAGCCTGAACATAAGTCTCTTTTTAAAAAACGAGACATCCTTTTCTGCTCATATATAAACTTCTATTATGTCGCAACATGTGTTTTTTTGAACAACTTTGAGCCTAACGCAATGGAAGAGTTGTTGCAGTAAAGTGGGTTATTTTTCAAATGGTGGATGCAGTGTTGATATTATTTTTAGGGTGAATTCCACTTTATACCCCACTACTTATGCATTTGTGACAATAATTACCCCATTAAAGTGGACAACCAGAAGCACAATTTTTTTTACGCTTGACCCTCTCCTACGCAAGTGCAACAATACTTTTTTAAAGGGTAATCATACATATTGTCAGCAAGTACTTTGTTGCGAGGTTTAGCTTGCGGGACTCTGCTTTTGGAATGCAAAACCAACTTACTAGAATGTAGTGCTTTGCTATTTCCTAAATTATTACCAAACCAAAACCTACAAATGCATGGACATAAATTTCTTATGTAACTAATTTAAGATGATAGAAACCAATTGTGACATGTTTGCTAGTGCATATGTAAATGAGTGAATATTTAACTTGGTACAACGTATTTGCCCATTTAAGATGAGAGGTGTTCATTATGCATGCTTAATTTATTTTGAACCATGAAAAATAATGTATGGTATTGTTGTAATTTGAAAACAGAAGCCTATTTCGGTGGCATTGTAGAAGAACAACCAATCTCCAATTGGAAGGGCTTGGCGATGTATGTTTTATGTTCCTTGTTAGTGTATGCTTTGTTTTATTTGGATGGGTATGTGTGTAAATTTGGAAGATGTATCATAGCAATACCCCCTTTTCTTATCTTTTTTTTCTTAAACATTTCTTGAGTCAACTCTTTTGCACATGAGGTAACACTTCGACATAGAGTGCAAGCTCGGTGGGTTTTGTACCTATGACGTGCTCATGCATGTCCTTGCTATCACCATTGTGATGATAGAGAGTAGGGTGAATGGAAGACGTAATATAGATATATTAGGTGTTAATATTGCACTCCCGTGTTTCAAAAAAAAAAACAGCTAAACTTTTCTAGATACCATGTATCTATAGTTAAAATATGTCTATATACCTCCATATCTAAATAAAATTGACCAGTTTTTTTAGGAACATGGAGAGTATTTTGTATATGTATGTTTATTTGGATACTTTTAAACTACTTTTTTTTAAATCATGAACTTGTCACAGATTTGGTCATCTATCCTTTCTATATTACTCTATTTTTCTTTGCAATGTGCTTCTTTAGCAACTTGGGATGCTGAGAGCCAGCTAGCACTACTAGCTACTTTTGTGCAACCTGCTACCAGCATTAGACTGTAGTTCACTACCACGACCATGAAGTTCGTCCGGAACCTTAGAGGAACCACATAGAACGGTTTAGGGTTAAATCCCGGAGGCACCTCATATCTTCTCACATGCCCCTAATATAAAGTCCGCCGGAGTAGCTATGTACACCTCTCATGCCCCTAAATCAAATAGGTCTGCCCGCTAGGTCTACCCAACCCAAACAAATAAGGGGAAGACATAGGGCACCGCCGTATATCTATGAGACCCAAAGGAAACAAAAAAGTACACATTTCATGTTTGTAATAGGTCCGGCGTTGGAGATGTCCTTGTTTTATTTGGATGTTTTTAAAGATTATTATGAAATTCCTGGTAACATGAGCAGCAACTAACAAGAAAAACAAAGACAGCTGAGTACTAACTTTGAAGAGACAATACCAATGGCGTTTGTTTGACTGACGGACCAGCCTGGTTCGATCAGCTCTAGGCTGATTGGCAGCAGCCATTCGTTGGAAGTGTCCATCCGTCCGTACGAACGCGCGTCTGTCCAAACTTCCCCACCACCCCCATAGAAGATAGAAAAAAAAAAGAGAAGAGTGAGAGGCGCGCCGCCGGCGACGAGACCGAAGGGAGAAGACGACCGTCGACGAGACCTAGGCGCTCCTCGTTGGCCCC
Source organism: Lolium rigidum (assembly GCF_022539505.1). NCBI lineage: Eukaryota > Viridiplantae > Streptophyta > Magnoliopsida > Poales > Poaceae > Lolium > Lolium rigidum. The sequence goes on along the minus strand of NC_061510.1, from coordinate 9,473,946 downwards.
TTGCTGGAGATGGAGCCAACCTTGCTGCCACTCACGACCCTACCCATGGGGAGCCACGACCGATGCCGATGGCCGCCGGGAGCACGCCCCTCCTCCCTCTCGATCGCCGCCGTGTCCCCTGCCTTCACCCTCCACTTATACTCCAGCCCCCGCCTCCGCATCATCCACCTGCTCGCCGTCTGCTTCATCCTTCCCTTCCCATTCGCCAACCCAAGGGGCTCCACAGTTGAGTTGAGTCGATTGCCTGGCGCCCGCCCGGCATGGACGGCAAAGAGGAGCAGCCGCCTTCGGTGGAGAGTCCTAAAGGGGTGGAGGCGAATGGCCTCTCCGCTATGGACGCCATCAGCAGGGAAACCGTCGATCTGGTACTGCTGCTGCTACTTACCTACTGTTCCCCCCCACTCATCAGTCATCATTTCTCAAACCCAAATGGGACAACCGATTAATTGCAGGAGCATATCCCCGTGGAGGAGGTCTTCGACCATCTCAAGTGTACCAAGGAGGGACTTACCAGTGAGGGTGCCCAGCAGAGGGTCGATATCTTCGGCTACAACAAGTTAGAAGAGAAGCGTGTATGTATAACCATGCCAACTGCCTCCATACCATAATCCTTTCTCCAAATCATTAATAATCAGATGCCAACGGCTCGTCGATAAATGCTTTGCAGGAGAGCAAGATCCTCAAGTTCCTGGGTTTCATGTGGAATCCGCTCTCGTGGGTCATGGAGGCCGCCGCTATCATGGCTATTGCCCTTGCCCACGGAGGAACGAATCTCAGGGGAAAGGTACCCACTATCACTCTTCCAGATTATACATTATTATTACTAGCTAGCTACTATAATCTCTTTGGCTAATTAGTAACTGCAACTTTCATTGTTGACACAGAAAATGGGCGTCGACTACCACGATTTCATCGGGATCATGGTGCTGCTGGTTGTCAACTCTACCATCAGTTTCATAGAAGAGAACAACGCCGGCAATGCCGCTGCTGCGCTTATGGCCCGCCTTGCGCCAAAGGCCAAGGTGATTTATGCCACCTCATCACCTTCCGAGTACTACCTACCACTAGCACTCGAGGATCACCATATATGGATATGGATATGGATATGGTGCCCCTTTTTTCATACTTATGTGTGCTCACGCTACATTCTTTTCTAGGCTCTGCGTGATGGAACCTGGAATGAGTTAGATGCATCCTTCTTGGTTCCAGGTGATATAATCAGTATTAAACTTGGAGACATCATTCCCGCGGATGCAAGACTTCTCCAGGGCGATCCACTTAAAATTGATCAGGTCTTTTAGTCAGCTCAACTCAACTCAACTATGCCCTCTGCCTATTGCATATTTATTACACTAGCTAGTTCTGCTAAGTACTAAAAGAATCCTGATGCAAGGAGAATACGAAGCAGGTGTGCTAATAACATATTTGTTTTCCTTGCAGTCTGCACTTACGGGAGAATCACTACCCGTAACTAAGCATCCTGGAGGCGGAGTTTACTCCGGTTCTACTTGTAAGCAAGGTGAGATTGAAGCAGTTGTCATTGCCACTGGGATCCATACGTTCTTTGGGAAAGCAGCTCATCTCGTTGAATCAACCACTCACGTGGGCCACTTTCAAAAGGTAGAGCATCCAGCAAGCCGTCTCACTTCACTTACTCCAGCGTCAGCTGAAAACTCATGATACCGGCTGCAATTCATGGACGCTTTCAGGTTCTGACTTCAATCGGGAACTTCTGCATTTGCTCCATTGCCATTGGGATGACCATCGAGTTGATTGTCATGTGGGCTCTTCAATCTAGAGGGTACCGCAAGATAGTCGATAACCTTCTTGTGCTTCTCATTGGGGGGATTCCAATTGCCATGCCCACGGTTCTGTCGGTTACTATGGCTATTGGGTCACACAAACTGGCACAACAGGTTTGAATATTCATCCATGGCCAGAGCTTTGTGGCTACCACGGAAATAAAAAAAGGTGGGTAACTGTATTCTAGGAAGTGACTGCTTCTGTTAATTATTGTCTGCAGGGTGCTATTACCAAAAGAATGACTGCAATCGAAGAGATGGCCGGAATGGATGTGCTCTGCAGTGACAAAACAGGAACATTGACACTCAACAAACTGACTGTAGACAACAATATAATTGAGGTCATAAATCCCACAACTTGTATCCATGTTGATCCTAATTGTACCTGTTCCTAAGGTCTGAGACAGAAATATTTTGCTCTAGGTTTTTACAAGAGGTTATGAGAAAAATGATGTTGTGTTGATGGCGGCAAGGGCTTCAAGACTAGAGAATCAAGATGCTATCGATTTTGCTATTGTGGCAATGTTGCCAGACCCAAAAGAGGTAACAATCTCTCTGTAATTTCCATTTATGACTTTTAACTGGTTCTAGTGATTACTGCCTGTTTGGTTTGCTCAATTAGGGATTAAATAGTGCACCAAATAACAGCCTTAGCTGTAATCGATACCATCTTGATTTCATATTCATCGGTAGATTCTATTCCCTGTACAACGATTAAGGGAGTATGGCAAGAATTTCTGTTGTTAGGGACACTGCACACCTAATTTTTATTCTCATCTCTCTGCTGTTAGGCACGCGCTGGCATAGAAGAAGTCCATTTCCTTCCATTTAACCCAACGGACAAGCGGACAGCGCTGACGTACTTGGACGCTGAGGGTAAAATGCACAGGGTTAGCAAAGGTGCACCTGAACAGGTATAGAAACTTATGGAGTCTGATTTTTCGTTCAAGGATACGTCATTTGTTCATATGCTTATGTTTCATATAATTCTCTTGCAGATTCTGAACCTGGCATGGAATAAATCTGAGATTGAAAGAAAGGTCCATCAAGTAATTGACAATTTTGCTGAGAGAGGGCTGCGGTCGCTTGCTGTTGCATATCAGGTTGATTAAATGCTAGCCTTCTACTGATATGTTGGTCCATTACCTATAGAACTTGCTAATTTCCTTCATTGTGCAGGAAGTTCCTGAAGGTACCAAGGAAAGTGCTGGTGGACCTTGGCAATTCATTGGTCTTCTTCCACTCTTTGATCCCCCCCGCCATGATAGTGCTGAAACCATACGCCGAGCTCTTGACCTTGGAGTTAGCGTAAAAATGATTACAGGTACCTTTTTAGTACACCAAATTGGAAAAAAATCACTTTCTGGCATAGTGGAATTGCAATGATCGCACATGCTTTGATAATGGTATGTTGTTTATTTCCCTTTGATTGGCTGTTCCTGAGAGACTGGAAATATTGGCAAGTCAGTCTGAAAATGTTAACTTCTAATATGTACAGATGTTCCAAAATAAAGAGCTTAAGTAGTTAAGTGCTGATTCACATGCTAGCCTACTAGCAGTAGTAGCTTTCCCGAGCTTCACAAGAATTTCTTTTGTGATGGCTGAATAACCTTTAAACATCAGGGAGATCCTTCTGTTTCCCTAGATTCACTATTGTAATGAGTATGCCCCTTGGGAAAACAATTCAGGTGATCAGTTGGCTATTGGTAAGGAAACTGGACGGAGGTTAGGAATGGGCACAAACATGTATCCGTCATCATCTTTGCTGGGTGACAAGATAGATGGTGATATTGCAGTCCTACAAGTGGATGAGTTGATTGAGCAAGCAGATGGGTTTGCTGGAGTGTTCCCTGGTGAGCTTTAATTTTCACTTCTTTTAAACCATCGGGTTTATCACTCTAACTTGTTTCCTTTCCCAGAGCACAAATATGAAATAGTCAAAAGGCTACAATCCAGAAAACACATATGTGGGATGACGGGAGATGGAGTTAATGATGCACCTGCCCTGAAGGTAGCAGACATTGGAATTGCCGTGGCTGATGCAACTGACGCTGCCCGTGGAGCCTCTGATATAGTTCTGACAGAACCTGGATTGAGTGTGATCATCAGTGCTGTATTGACCAGCCGTGCAATTTTTCAGCGGATGAAAAATTATACAGTTAAGTGTGTTTACAGTGCATAAGATATATTTATCTACCTTGCTATCTCAGGAAGAATGGGCTGTATCATGCGAGCTCTCTTCAAAGTGGAAATACTAGTTCCCTTTCATGTGTTACAGAAACACTATTTCATTCTGGTAATAAGCAAAGCTGTCTGATGTTAATCAGTTCTGTTCTATTGCAGATATACGCTGTCTCTATCACCATCCGTATAGTGGTAAGTTTGTGTTGCCTAAGATATGTGTACCCTTTGCCTACCATCTGATTACCAAGTTACATTATTTTTGTCATGACAAGTTCGTGAGAATAATTAGTGTATGGTCAACTTTCTTGCTTGTATATTAGTAAATGCTACTTTCTCTGCTCCCTAATATGAGATGTTTTTGCAGGCTAATTTAGCTTGCCAAAACGTGTTAGATAGCATTTCTCGACTGAACCCTTGTAGATGGATCAAAAGTACCATGTACCCTTTATGTACCAACCTTACTAAGTATCTAGCTAGCGAGAGCTAACCCGGCAGTGTTCTTTGTTTGCTCAATCTTTCCAAAGAGATTCTGTGGGTGATGTAGAACATGCTAGTTCTATTTTGGAATTCATATCAATGATCCAAACCTTATCTGTGCAGCTTGGGTTCTTGCTCTTGGCATGCTTTTGGGAGTTTGACTTCCCCCCAATGATGGTTCTTCTGATAGCTATTCTTAACGATGGTAAAGAACATTGCTATCTTCTCATCAGAAATGTATTTAGAAATATGGATATTAATATTTTTGTAACTGTGGTGATGACTACTGCCCAGGAACCATCATGACCATCTCCAAAGATAAGGTGAAGCCATCTCCCTCTCCTGACAGCTGGAAGCTAGCAGAGATCTTTGCAACCGGTGTGGTCCTGGGGACTTATATGGCCGTAACAACGGTGCTCTTCTTCTGGGCAGCTTACAAGACGGAGTTCTTCGTGGTAAATATTATTTCATCCTTGTCACACAGGCACTTGTTGGTAGGACTATTTGTGGCTTGCAAACTCACTTGTTTCTTTCCATGTAATTATGTGCAGGGCATCTTCAAGGTTCCTACGCTGAATATAGACAAGATCGGCAAAGACAGTGAATCGATCGCGAGGAACACAGAGATGATGGCTTCCGCCGTCTACCTCCAAGTGAGCACCATCAGCCAAGCCCTGATATTCGTGACGCGGTCGAGGGGCTGGTCATTCATGGAGAGGCCTGGCGCTCTGCTCATGTGCGCCTTTGTGGTTGCTCAGCTGGTGAGTTCCTATCTATTACGATGACTTGTAATTACCAGCTTGAGGTAGTCTAGTGATGTTTTGACACTAAGAATGAAGGGTGTGTATGATAATGCAGCTCGCCACTGTGTTGGCTGCTATGGTGAACTGGAAGCTGGCGAGCATCCGAGGCATCGGGTGGGGCTGGACGGGCGCCATCTGGGTGTACAACATCATCATCTACCTCCTCCTGGACCCGATCAAGTTCGCGGTGCGGTATGGGCTGAGCGGGAGAGCCTGGAACCTCGTCATCGACAGGAAGGTTAGTAGTGTTTATCTGTGAACCTGAATGCTCTGAACTGTGAGGATGGCTGTTGATACATGCATGGTTTGGTATGATATTTCAGGTTGCGTTTTCGAGCCAGAAGAACTTTGGGCGTGAGACCCGGGAGGCGGCGTGGGCGCACGAGCAGCGCACCCTGCACGGGCTGGAGTCGGCGGGGACGGGGCGGGAGAAGGCTGCGTCGGTGGAGCTGGGGCACATGGCAGAGGAGACCAAGCGGCGTGCGGAGATCGCGAGGCTGAGGGCGCTGCACACGCTCAAGGGGAAGGTGGAGACGGCGGCCAAGCTGAAAGGGATCGACCTGGATGACATCAACAACCAGCACTACACCGTCTGAATCTGATGATCATAAACTGATTCTGTCGCTGATATTTTTGAGCGAAACCGTTGCAGCATTGATTTGTGATAATAATAGTACAGTAGTAATAATAATAATATACAAGGAGATTTGGTGGGTGGGCGATATAAGTCTGTGGAGGAGGAAATATTCAGTTCTTTAATTGCAAACCATGTGTTGTACTAAATCGAAGTGGAAGATGTTGTAGTAGTAGATGGTGTGCATCTGAAGTTGCATAATGGCATTCTTTCTGTCGTCTTGCTGCTGATGGCTAGCATGTGACCTGGCTGGCTGGCTCCAATTAGCTTTGAGGTCAGTAGGTAGGTCGTCTCGTTTTCTATTTCTCTAAATGGGTTTCCTTGCCAACCATCTGTGCTATAGTTGATGTACCAGAGGTAGTAATTTTATGTTTAGGACAGGTGGTTGACACGAACATTAGGACAGGACAGAAACGGTTAGAGAGAGAGAGAGGGGAACTGGTACTGTATCTCACTCACTTGCCAGCTGCTGCCTTTGCTTCTTCTACCTTTGCTTTCTTTCCCAATCAATCGAGACGCACTCGCCCATCCGGCAACAAAGAAGGAAAAAACTTCTTTTCTGCCCAATTTGCCCCTAGCCCACAAAGAAAGAAAGAATTTCCCCAATCTCTCTTCTCTTTCTTCTCTCCTCTCGACGGACGAGCGTCGAGCGAGGGAGGAGGAGCTGGAGGCTGGAGCCGCCGGCCAAATCGAGCCTCAGATCTGTCTTGGACCGCGCGCGCGCGGATGAAGCCGTGGAGCTAAGCCAAGCCCAAGCCCAAGCTACCACGATCGAGGACGAGGAGGAAGGGAGGATGCGCATGCGGGTGCTCCCGGCGTTCAGCGCCGCGCCGCCGCCACCGGCGCCTCCTCCTCCTACGCCCGCCGCAGCAGTCAAGGTGTACCTCAACATCTACGACATCTCCCCCATCAACAATTACCTCTACTGGTTTGGGCTCGGCATCTTTCACTCCGGCCTCGAAGGTACCTTGCTTCCTTACCTACCAACTCGCCTCCTTCTAGTACTATCTCTGATGCTAACTAGTACGACCATGTGTACATACCATGCTAATTCTAGCTAGCTCAATTGGAGTAGTAGATACCACGAGCGGCGGATAAGAGAGACTAGCACAACCACTTAATTCCTTGGTTGCTACATTCATTTCCAGCTTCCTTCATGTTTTGCTACCGTGCCAGACCATACTTTACCCCAATTGTACTAGTGTAGTAAAATGATTTCCAAGACTGCCTTACATGCCCAGTTTATAAGTACAGTTAATACACGGCTGCGCTTTTGTACTCACACTCATAAGTTTCCCAGTGGGTTGGCGTGACAGATTCATAAGACTGTTACTACCTAGGAGTACTTTTTTAAACATAAGGCTCGAAAGCCCAGCTTTGAATTAACAAAGCCATCAACCGGCCAGGAGTTACAACAGTGCACCACACCACGCACACCACGGCAAGAAAGATACAAGGGTACACACAGAACGAATTACAACACTGTACTAAGAGCGAGGATAAGCTTGCAGAAGTGCAGACCGCCGCTGTTCGGCACCAAGGACACCATCCGGAGGCACGGCGAGGGACTGCCCGGAGCAGAGTTGTAGTCTTGAATCCGAGGAGAACAACCAGGACTACGAGCACCAGAGGCACCAACCTGTTCTCATGCCGAAGAGGGCCCCTGCCCTCTCGCCTGGCTCGAAGGCGTCGAACCATCGGACATGAGAGAAGCTCACCCGAGAGCTGCAGAGGTGTTGGGCTCCGGACCCGCCGCCCTGGAGTAAGACTACCTTGACGAAGATCACACCATACCGGCCACACTGCCGAGCACTTGGACACCCACCAGCGACGAGAAATCCGCCGGGAGCACCTGCAGAGGACGGGGCAGACTGCCGTCGACACACGCAGACGGGCCAGAGATCACCGCAGCTGCTCACGGACCGGCATTGCCCAAAAGCTGCAACCTTCAGCTCCGCCACCCTACCCAAACCTCCCCAGGCGGCGCCTCCAAGAAGGTCACGACGCAGCAGCGCGTCGCCGCCGCCCAATCAGCGAGATTTTGGACTTTCGTCCAGGAGGTGGGGAAAAGGTGAGCAAGAGCCAAGGACATCAGCTACTACCTCCGAAACCGACGTGAACCGTAGATCCACGCCGCAGACGCCGCCCACCGCCGCCTCACATCCCGAGGAGTCGAGGACGCCGGACCGAGGCACCCACCACGATGCCCGCCGCAGGACATCGGGGGAGACGAACCAGCGCCCTCGCCGCTCGTCGACCAGACGCATCGGGGCCGTCCACCCGAGGCAGCCCAGATGAGGCCTAGACCTAGGCCCGCTGGCCTAGATCTGGGCCTGCCGCCGCCACCCCTGGCCACGGGCACGCCGTCGCAGGGCCGCGCCAGCCAGCAGAAGCCGCGCCGCCACCCCGCCGGAGCTGCGTCTTCACCACGCCGTGGTCAGGCCACCGCGCCGCCGCGCCAGACTTCGAGCACGGCACCCCCGCCGACCGCGCCAGCCCGCGCCACCACATCCACGCGGGGGAGAGAGATGCCCCGCCGGCGCCGGCGCCCCGGGGCTTTGCTCGGCGACGCCCTCTGGCGGCAGCGAGGGAGGGACGGGAGGAGGAGGGACTTGAGGTTGGGGGAGGCTAGGGTTTCGCCCTGCGCTCGCGGGAGCGACAGGACGAAACGGTTGCATATGACCTAGGAGTACTACTGAACCTTGCGCCATTGCTATTGCCGGTTTCGCTTACTGCTTTCTTTTAACTAGACTAGGCTTGGCCTGTTCGACACGCTTATTTCACACATTTAGTACAGTCCTTTCCATTTTAGTACTATGAGCTAGCTGCTCTAGACCAAGGCCTTTCAAACTCTTCTATGAATCACAGCTTTGCTAGACTCCCTACAGGCTGTATTTTCTAGCATTTCCATTTTCTGGATCAACTTAAACTTAAATCCACGTGAAGTTGTGCACATCAGTTTCATGCAACTATCTATAAGTTGAACACCCAAGGCTGACCATTCCAGTAACCTTTATTTTTGCAGTGCATGGCATGGAGTTTGGGTTTGGAGCCCACGAATACCCAACTAGCGGAGTCTTCCAAGTAGAACCAAAAAGCTGTCCTGGCTTCATCTTCAGGCGCTCAGTGTGTGTGGGTACCACCGATATGTCCCGTTCTGAAGTTCGCACTTTCTTAGAGGATCTCGCCGAGGATTATCATGGCGACACTTACCACTTGATTGTCAAGAACTGTAACCATTTCACGGCTGACGTCTGCAAGCGTTTGACGGGAAAGCCGACTCCTGGATGGGTCAACCGACTTGCCCGATTAGGTTAGGTCTTACAACACAAATTCATAATGTACTTCTCCTTTACTATTGCAATTCTCAATTATTTCTGGCTTTATATTGTGGAATCACAGGTTCTGTTTGCAACTGTGTACTGCCTGAAAACATTAAGGTTAATGCAGTTGGAGATGGAAGTGCACACCTTGAATTTTCTGGTATTTTTCTCTCCCCTCTCTGTCTCTCCATGTTGTGCGGAGCTGGTGTTAACCCTATCGAATTGATCAAATCCTTCATTAACCTTGTCTTTTCATTGTTCATTGTTGGAAGATTACATCATAAGAAATGGGGCTGACCCCAATGCTTTGATCCTCTAGCTTCAACGCTGCATGTTTGTGTGTATGGCCACAGTGCTGCTCTGCATGGCATTGTACAGATCCATTTTTGACTGCGTAGATGCTTAGCTATATTGATCAGTCTTGGCTACATTTTAATAAGGAAATAAAGGCCGTATGCATCTATTCGATGCAGAGGCAGGGGATGATCTGCATTTTGGAAAAAAAAAACTATATTGATCAGTCCTTGCACCACATTCCATTAAGTGGCTGTAATGAAGCATTTCAGCGATTCAGTTTTTGATATTATATTTGCTCTAGCATGTCTTAAAATTGCATAGTGATGATAAATCAAATTAGAATTATTAAGATATACTGTGTAATTTCCTTTACCCTTTTCTGCCAATTCCATGTTGTGTAGACATCTGAGGTCTTACGTAGTCTGCAACCTGAATCTTCAGATGCCCAATGTGCTTGAGCATGTATGAACATTTGAAAAGTTGTAATGTTAAAAATTGGTCAAGTTTCTCTGTGCCACATAGATCCTCCAATAAACAACATCAATTCTCAGACAGTTCCCTGAAATCTATGGCTACCACTACTTCTGCATCCACGTATACCTAAACACTTTTTGATTCACTCTTCACACGTCAGAATATGGGATAAAAATAATTAAATACACAACAGTACCTATATTTATTACCTTATATTCCTGCTGGCACTAATGGTTAGACCACAAATGACTGCTTGTGACTGATAAGGTGCTATTGCTTCAGATGATGGCTTGGAGTCAAACGCGTCGATCGTCGATGATAGCGACATCGATGATCTAGACCACCTTCTAACAACACCCAACAGCGAAATTGTATCTTCGATAGACAAGACATTAACTCCTGGAAGGGATAGCTTATAATTGTCTCTGTTGTTCATGAATAGTGTTGCCTGTTTTGTGGTTGTTTGCTGAGTTCTAGTGGTGGTGGTGCTGGTGGTGGTGGCAGGGCCAGACGATGATCCAGTTAAAGTTGGGGTGGTCACTGCTACATATGTAGCTGTAGAGAGGTAGTAACTGTGGTTTGTCTAATTGTGGCGAAGGCCAAGTTAACCAACATGTGTGATGGTTGTGTGCTGTGTGCGTGATTGTAACTGTTGTTTTGAGAGTGGTGTGCAGTTGTATATTTGTGTAACTAGTTGACAATTGTTTTGTTGTGTATAAAATGGCTTGACCTGGTGTTTGCTACACATAAAGGCTATGTTGTTCCTATCTGTTGACGTCAATAGGATCTTGAATATTCCATTAGCATTTGGGATGAGGGAAGACTCTGTTTCATGGGATTACACAAACGAGGAGTCTTTTCAGTTCGATCGTGGGATTACCAACATGGCAGAAAGCTGATCTGAAATAATGGACAAGAACATCAGACATTGACCCAAGTTTCTGTCAATTATTAAGGTTTAAAATATGGAGGTGGCTAGCGGTCGATTATAGTTCAATTCTCGCTCGACTATGTTAGAAATACATGACAGTATGTATTTGTATGGATGTATGGTTGTGTATGTGTTTTTTACCGTCAAACCATAGGGGGGTCCCCTATGGTATAATTTTCTAATAAATTGGGTTAGCAAAAGTACATCAGCGATAGGATTACAAGGGTTGTACAAGAAGGGAAGAAAGAGGGAGGCCAGGAAAACTTTCTTTTTCCAAACGGGTTACCCCTTTCCATTGCTGCTACATAATGGAAACCATAAATGCAGCAAAAGGAGACAGGAAAGAAGCCGCCCTCGCACCCTCAGGAAACCCGCTGATAGATACTCGAAATCGAGCATCCACTATGGGGGCGAAAATCTGATGATATCCTGTGACATGTGCCTCACTTTTTTCATCAGCTGCTCCGCTCCCTTCTTGATCTTCAGAGCATCGCCATCATCATAAAGACCCGCCCAATAATTCAAGAAAGAGAAAATGTTCTATATTATTGCGACATGATTTTTGAGCACGAACCCATCAAACATTATCTTATTCCTGGTAATCCAAATGAACCAGAAAATGACAACCATTAGAATTTATTTATTTCCTGTCATATAGGCACACATCCAAGCCAGAGCCTGCCACCTATTAGAAGGACAAATATTAGCTCCAACACAAGCACCAACACACCCCCAAGTCGCTATTGCAATAACACGAGAAAAGAACATATGATTTTCATTTTTCACAATATGTTATCACAAAACGAGCAAATAGGAGATCCCTTCCAGTTCCTTTCTTAAGATTGTCTCTAGTTAAGATAGCATCGTAACAAAGTTGCCACAGGAAGATTTTTATCTTCAAATGTACCTTATCTTTCCAAATCCAACTATTGTTAGGCCCAACAAGGTCTTTGATGGCCTGCAAGTACACATGTTCATTAGAGCATGTTTCGTGGAAGTATTATTTTATATCGTATTCCATTGAGGAGCCTATTAGAGTGTTTACCTGTGGAGTTTCTATTGCATTCAAGGTGTCACGGATCTTGAGTGAATTGACTGAAAGAATTGAAATGAAAAAAAGGTGAGTGTGAATATAAGATTTTTGTATATTGAAAGTGCAATAAAATAAAATGCATAAAAGTAAACAGCTTTGAGAGTTGTATTTAGTTCCTTGCAGACGAAAGATTAGGCGCAGGGAAACACGGTTCATGGTGATAGTGAATGTGCCCGGTGGAATAGGTGTGATAAGTGAATATAATTCTTCTTATTTATATGTGACTAGGCAAGCAACCTAAATAAGAGTAAGAATCCTCTTGTTAGATTTCATTTGACTCCAATGATTCTTCTGTTTGTTACCAAAACTATGGTCAACACATCTATTAAGGTGGTTAAACCAGATCAAAGCGTTAATCTTGGTGGCTCCTTATTGTCCTTGAGTTATGCTAGATCCTCTTTGATATCGGTCGTGTTACTCAGGGGGTCGCCGATTCACTAGCAAACAAGTTCCTGACTAGAGTTCTCAAGATCATGCTATTTGGGCCCTTAAATTAGATAATAACATTAGGTGCACATAGACATTCATTCTCATATATAATTATCACAATCATAATTCACAAATAGATGGAATAAGATAGACACATCACATCTCACCAATCCTCTGCATCTCCCACACCTATGGGGATCTACTCACACATGCGAGGAGAAAAGCACAATAATATCATAACAATGTAAATTGAGTTCATCTCGATATTACCGTAACAAGCCACAATAGTTGAAGATCGAATCAAATACAAACCAAGATAGGAATAGAGGTTCAAATACTTAATCTTACAAGTATGAATCTCTCTCTCTCTCTCAGTACATGTGTGGGATGATGATGGGTGTGTGGATGATCTAGAGGTGGCAGATCTTGGTGAGAGTCGATGGGGATCTCCTCCTTCTTTAGATCTAATTTCCTCTTCTCTGGTGTGTTTTTATGGTGGCTGCGTCTGCTATCTCTCTCTGGTCCCTTCATGGAAAGTACTTGTATTGAGGTGGAGAAGGCGACGGCGCATCGTACGAGTGTGTGGTAAGGGTGGCCCCCGACCGTGCCCGCTAATTAAAGCCTTTGTACTCAGGGTGGGCATTCAGTTTTAACCGAAATTTCGGTTCGGTTTTTGCGATTTTTGAACAAATTCGGTTTTCAAAAATGGTAACCGAAATTGGCATGAGAATTTAGGAAACCGAAGATTCGGTTAACCGACAAATTCGGTTCGGTTTTCGGTTAAAACCGAATGAACCTACTCACTTGAACAAATAGTAGGCATCACCGAAAAAAGCAAATAGTGATTGACATATCAACACAAAAAGCATCAACTACGCAAGAAATCGACAAATGAGCACCAATCGTGGAGGGATGCTATTTGGTAGGCTGCGGCACTCGTGGTACAGGTGCATCACTCTTGAGTGATTAAAAGGGGTAGCTAAGACTTCGAGCGACGTGTTCTATTATGCAGGCTTCACGCTATATTCAGAAAAAGCTAGTACATCAAAGACCAAAGTCATACATTGAATGAATAATTTTTGGAACATCAAACGCAATTGGGCTTCTATAGAATGATCGGTTTATGCAAAAATTGATGGTAGGTTACTCAATTCGGTCTATTCGGTCTTGTTCGGTTGGTGGAGCTAAAAACTGAATTCTACCAAATTTAATTCGGTTAGTATAAATGGAAACCGAAAAAATAGCGGTTAATGGAAAAAACCGATATTTCAGTTAGTTCGGTTTCAGCTTCGGTTCGGTTTTCGGTTTCACGGTTTTTATACCCACCCTGACTTTGTACCATCCAGATCAATTTGGCTTCAATAGGAGATCTTCTTATTTCATTCCAATTAGCTCATAAATGTCCTCCCACCTTCCAAATGATGGTTTCCTGAAATTCACAACTTAAAACAAGGTTTCGAGTGGTGGATCCTTATTCTATGATATTTTTGTATGAGATATGATCATATTATTGGTAAGATGTATTGATAGATGCATGTTATGTACCCCGTTCTTAAGTATTGGTTTTAATCCAACTATTATGAAAGAGCGGGTGTGGGATGATGTGTGTATTAGATGGAGTAGCATGGTTTTAGTGATTGGATAGTGACAACAAATTCATGATCTATTATGGTTTTGCCTTTTCTTTTGCTACCTCACTAGGGATAAAGTGAATGCATGTGTTGATGAGGACATCCCTACCTCACTACCACCTCCGTCATTACCAACTGAAGATGAACCTGCTGTGAAGCTCAAGTCCGATGAAGTTCGGATTGGACATATTACAAGGGCTCGTGCGAAGCTACTTAAACAACAGGTGAACTTGTTCCTAAACGATACTTTGATTGATCAGAATTTTATACTACCTAAGTCCCATTACTTATGTATCATCAGGTATGAAGAGGAGACAAACATGCGCGAGAGGAGAAGACGAAGTCCAGGCCGGCCCAGCACCCGGTCGGACCGGCCGCCACGCCGCGCGCCCGGTCCACGGCCCGATCCGACCGGGCGGCGGGCTGGATCCACCCGGCGCCGACCGGGCACCACGCAGATGCCAACCGAAGGGGTTATCGCGCCACAATTCCCGAGCCCGGTTGGAACCCGGTCCCTGGCCCGGTTTGAACCGGCCAGCGCGGTCCCAGGCCAGGTCGACCGGCCTCCAGACCGGCCATGTCCGAGTCTGTCTCGACTAGATCTATTATGGGTCAGTCATTCTTGTATCTTTTCGACCAGAAGTCGTCCCGGACGCCTATATAAGTGCCCAGGAAGCCCCCTAGCTTCTTTAGACCATGTTTAAGATAAACCCTAGTTCTTAGTTGTTTGCTCTGCAAAACTATTGAATCCCCTACACCATATTGCTTGATATTGTGTAGATCTGAAAAGTCTTGTGTGATCTGCTGTTCCATTGGGAATTAGACGGTTGCAACTTACCGCTTCGTGTCGGCGTCTACGTGCGCAAGTATGTGGAGTTGCGAATATCTTGCAGGTTTGAGAGCTGTTGCATTGGCGACAGGGACCAATCGAGAGATCTCGTTGTGTCATAAAAGTTATCATCCACTTCATCAAGTTACCTCCGCTGCAATCACCCCGTGATCATCATCAGCACCGTTGCTTACTGAGAAGATCGGGCCACCCCTTATCATCTTGGTATCAGATTTCCAGTTTTCCTTGGTAAGCCATCCACAATCCACCCCATAGTTGAGTTGTGAGTGTTTTCCTATACAGAAAAAGCCAAAAATATTAGGGTTAGGGTTTGCCATAGCTTTAGATTGCACTAATTTCAAGTTTTAGTTGCTTTTCGTAGTTGTTTTTGCGTATCTTTTTCTTGCATCTAGTATTTTTAGGGTTCAAGTCTCTATAATCATCTAGTTTCAGTTATTGTTCCTCCGAGTCCACATAGCATACAGTGTGTTGTCCCAACCATAGCCATAGCCTTTCGATATAAGTGACTAGGAACTTCCCCAAAAGAGACTAGTTTTACCGCTCGACAGGCTGCTCATTAGGGTTTGGTGCTTTGCATATCTTGTTGGCCGTGTTATCAAGGAGTTGAGTCATAAAATAAAATAAAATAGAAAATTGAAAAGAAGCAAAAAGAGCTACATAGCTGCGTGTTCTACAAAAATAAAATACGAAAAGAAAGAGTGAAGTGCTAGAAGAATCAAGTGAAGGCCTAAGTTTACTTTTCTGTACCCGTAGTTGAGAAATCTTGTGTCTGTCTCGTTGAGCTTTGCTAGCGTCTCTCTAGTGCATTGCAACCTTTTCCTACATATAGTTGCATTCCCACATTTATCGCCTTGTGTGAGTATCATTGGTTGTCTACGGTCAGCGCTAGAGCTTGTTATTGGTGCAAATAGGTAGCCTACCTACAGCCCCACATATATCCCGCTTTGCCGTGTGATTTGTTCTTATACCCTTGATATTCACTTCGCTACATCCGTGCACTAGTTGTTACTACAAGTGGTAAGCAATACTAATTCACTTTGGAGCGGTAAGATTTCCTTTTCTTATCAGTTTTGAGTGAGTTGTGAGAGTACCACCATATATTTTTGATTTAGTGCACTAATCTACTAACGATGTCTGCTAGTGATCAAAAACTTGTTAACCAGGAAAACAAGAGTGCTGCAGATCTCATCACATGGAGGGAGTTTGAGGCTCTTCGTAATGAGATGCGACGTGAATTCCGCGCTCAGGATGATGAGCTTAAAGGGACGGTCCAAGAGATCTCCCAAAAGATGGATGCTACTAATGAGACCGTCACTACAATGCAAGATCAAATGACAGATATTCAATGCACTCTTCGAAATTTGACAATGTCTGTTGAGAATCTTACAAATCAACAGCGACAACAAAATGAAGATGCTGATGAAGCCCACGGTCGTGGTGATCGTCCTCGAGGTTGGGCTCCACTTGGCCGCAATGGTCGTGGACAAGATGGGGAAGATGGATTGGGTAAGCCCAAGTTTTCTATACCCAAGTTTGAAGGAGGAGCTGATGTTGAAGAATACCTCACTTGGGAGCTCAACATTGAGAAGTTATGGGGTTTACATCCACATTACACTGAAGATAGGAAGATAAAGCTTGCTTCTTCTGAATTTGATGGTTATGCATTGCGTTGGTGGGATCGATATGTTAGTGCTCGCGAAGAAGATGGTGAACAGCCTATTGTCACATGGCGTGCTATGAAGGCGGCAATGACCGAGCGTTTTGTGCCCACAAATTATTTGCGCAATATATTTGATAAGTTGACCCTATTGAGACAAGGTGTGAAGACTGTTGATGAATACTACATGGAGATGGAGATGCTCATGCAGCGTGGCCGTGTCAAAGAATCCCTTGAGATGACAATGACTCGTTTTCTCAATGGTTTGAAGTATGACATCAAAGGCATTGTTCGTCATTACAATTACACCCCTATGAATGAGTTGCTACATCATGCAAGAGAAGCTGAATCACAGTTGGCTGACGAAGCAAAGATGAAAGGTCGAGCTTCAGGAGCTGGGCGCTTCACTCCTCGCGCACCCCCACCTACGGCGCCGGCGCCATCGACGCGCTCCGCCCCTTACTCTACTCCGTCTAGCAAGTCGGTCTCCAATGTGTCTAACACAAAGAAGTCCGAATCTGCTGCAAGTACGAGTGGCTCTAACATGTCTACTGCGCGCAATCGTGATATGGCTTGTCATACATGTGGTGGTAAAGGTCACTTCAAGAGAGATTGTCCTAACCGCAAATTCATGATTATCAATGAGGACAATGAGTATGAGACTGGAGAAGATGTTGATCCTAATGCTCCAGAAGATGATGACTATGACACTGATGGTGAAGATGCATATCCGTCTGATGCTCGCACCATTGTTGTGTCGCAGCGTGCTCTTAATGTGTTGCCTAGTGCATCTACTCAGTGCTGCAATTTGTTCCAAACAAAGGCTTTAGTTGGTCCTGACAAGGCTTGCAAGGTCATTATTGATGGCAGGAGTTGCCGCAATTTAGCAAGCAAGGAGTTGTGTACCAAGCTGAAGTTGAAGTATCTACTCGCACCCGCATCCATACTATATTCAGTGGTTGAGCGACAATGGTGAGATGAAGGTAAGCCACATGGTGCGTGTTGAATTTTCTATTGGACCATATAAGGATTGCATTGATTTTGATGTGGTTCCTATGACGGTGTGTCACCTATTATTGGGACGGCATTGGCTATATGATCGTTCTGTGCAACACAATGGCCATGCCAATACATATCACTTGGAGTTCAAGGGCAAGAAAATCAACTTACAGCCTATGTCACCACAGCAAATTGTCAATGAATCTCGTCAGAAAGTTGAAGTTAACTTGGAGGATGCTTCTTTAGATAGGCGAGAGAATTGTAATGTCGTGAGTGATATAACGAAAAGTGAGAGAGTGAATTCCTTAGTCTCATTAGCCACCAAAGAAGACATGAGAGAATTTAGTGAGGATCCTACAGCCATGCCACTTGTGCTTTTGTACAGGGGTACGGTTTGATTTCTAACGACATAACTCCTCTTCCTCTTGGTGTTTCTAATGTTTTGCAGGAATTTGACGACGTGTTTCCGGATGAGGTACCCGCAGGACTTCCACCATTGCGAGGTATTGAGCATCAAATCGACTTGATCCCCGGAGCCTCGCTACCCAATCGGGCACCATATCGAACGAACCCCGAAGAAACGAAGGAGATACAGAAGCAAGTACATGCGCTACTCGACAAAGGTTATATCCGCATAAGCCTTAGTCCTTGTGCTGTTCCTGTTATTCTAGTTCCTAAGAAATATGGTACTTGGCGCATGTGCGTAGATTGTAGAGCGATAAACAACATTACTATTCGATATCGTCATCCTATTCCCCGTTCAGAGGATATGCTAGATGAATTGAGTGGTGCTGCTGTTTTCTCTAAAATTGATTTGCGTAGTGGTTATCATCAAATTAGGATGAAAGAAGGGGATGAGTGAAAAACAGCCTTTAAAACAAAATTTGGTTTATATGAGTGGTTAGTGATGCCTTTTGGTTTGACTAATGCACCTAGCACTTTCATGAGACTGATGAATCATGTTTTGCGTGAATTTATTGGCAAGTTTGTGGTTGTGTAATTTGATGACATATTAATCTACAGCCGCAATGAATCTGATCATACTATACATATTCGACATGTTTTGCAAGTGTTGCGTGATAATAAACTTTGTGGTAATGTTGAGAAGTGCACATTTTGCAAAGATAAGGTCATATTTCTGGGTTATGTTGTCTCTAAGCATGGAGTAGAAGTAGTTGTGTCTAAAATTGAAGCTATTCAAAATTGGCCTACTCCCATGAATGTGAGTCAAGTAAGAAGTTTTCATGGTCTAGCTGGGTTTTATAGAAGATTTGTGCCTAACTTTAGTACTATTGCTGCACCTTTGAATGACTTGACTAAAAAGGGTGTATTATTTGAGTGGGGCGCAACCCAAGATCATGCCTTTGATGAACTTAAGAGATTGTTAACTTCTGCACCGTTGCTTGCACTTCCTGATTTCAATAAGCAATTTGAGATTGAATGTGATGCTAGTGGTATTGGAATTGGTGGTGTGTTGATGCAAGAGGGTCGCCCAATTGCATATTTTTCCGAGAAACTGTCTGGTGCTAAGTTGAACTATCCTATATATGATAAAGAATTGTATGCTTTAATTAGAGTTCTTGAGGTTTGGCAACATTACTTGTGGCCAAAAGAATTTATCATACATTCTGATCATGAAGCTTTAAAATACCTGAAAGCTCAGTCTACTTTGCATAAGCATCTTGCTAAGTGGGTTGAGTTCATTGAGTCTTTTCCATACATTATTAAGCATAAGAAGGGAAAAGATAATATTGTTGCTGGATGATCTATCTAGGAAGAATATGCTATTAACTCAACTTGATGTTAAAATTCCCGGATTAGAAGTACTATGTGATTTGTATGCTACGATCATGATTTTGCTGAACCATATCGCTTGTGTGCTATTGGTAAAGCATGGGGAAAATATCACATACATGATGGGTTCTTATTTAGAGCTAACAAACTATGTGTTCCAGAATCGTCTGTGCGTTTGCTCTTATTGCATGAATCACATCGTCGGAGGTTTGATGGGTCACTTTGGGTGTGAGAAGACGCTACTCATGCTAGCTGACCACTTTTATTGGCCAAAGATGAGGCGGGATGTGGACAGTATGTGAAGAGGTGCATTACTTGCAACAAGTCCAAGTCCAAGTCCAAGCTGAAGCCTCACGGTTTGTATACTCCTTTACCGGCACCTACTACACCTTGGGAAGATATTAGTATGGATTTTGTGTTGGGTTTGCCGCGTACTAAGAGAGGCCATGATTCTATATTTGTGGTAGTGGACAGATTTTCTAAGATGTCACACTTTATTGCCTGCCACAAAAGCGACGATGCGTCGCATATTGCTAACCTGTTTTTCAGGGAGGTTGTACGACTACATGGAGTCCCGAAGACTACTATTTCTGATTGTGACGTGAAGTTTATGAGCTACTTCTGAAGACGCTGTGGAGAAAGCTGGGGACGAAGCTACTTTTCAGTACTACTTGTCATCCCCAAACCGATGGACAAGCCGAAGTGGTGAATAGAACATTGTCACAACTGTTGAGATCCATGATCAAGAAGAACCTGAAGGAGTGGGAAGAGTGTTTGCCGCATGTGGAGTTTGCTTACAACAGGGCGGTACATTCTACCACGGAGTTGTGTCCTTTTGAGGTGGTGTATGGTTTCAAACCCATTACTCCACTTGACTTGTTGCCTTTGCCAATACACGAGAGAGTTAATATGGAGGCATCCAAGAGGGCAGATTTTGTGCGAAAGATCCATGTGAAGACTAAAGAGTTGATAGAGAAGAAAGGCAAGAGCAATGCTACAAGGATGAACAAGAAGTGCAAAGAGATGTTGTTCAAGCCTGGTGATATGGTCCAGGTACATTTTCGCAAGGATAGGTTCCCGAAGCTACGGAAGTCTAAGTTGCTTCCTCGTGGTGCTGGTCCTTACAAAGTGCTTGCCAAGATCAATGATAATGCATACTCGATAGATCTTCCACTTGATGAGTTTGGTGTCAGTAATTCTTTCAATGTTGCTGATTTGACACCATATGACGGAGAAGACCTTGGAGCGTCGAGGTCGACGCCTTTTGAAGGGGGGACATGATGAGGACATCCCTACCTCACTACCACCTCTGTCATTACCAACTGAAGATTTACCTGCTGTGAAGCTCAAGTCCAATGAAGTTCGGATTGGACCTATTACAAGGGCT
Source organism: Lolium rigidum (assembly GCF_022539505.1). Lineage (NCBI taxonomy): Eukaryota > Viridiplantae > Streptophyta > Magnoliopsida > Poales > Poaceae > Lolium > Lolium rigidum. The sequence continues at coordinate 9,453,181 of NC_061510.1, read as the reverse complement.
CGTGTGAAGCTACTTAAACAACAGGTGAACTTGTTCCCAAACGATACTTTGATTGATCAGAATTTTATACTACCTAAGTCACATTACTTATGTATCATCAGGTATGAAGAGGAGACAAGCATGCGTGAGAGGAGAAGACGAAGTCCAGGCCGGCCCAGCACCCGGTCAGACCGGCCGCCACGCCGGCGCGCCCGGTCCCTGGCCCGGTCCGACCGGGCGGCAGGCCGGATCCACCCCGGCGCCGACCGGGCGCCACGCTGATGCCAACCGGAGGGGTTACTGCGCCACAATTCCCGAGCCCGGTTGGAACCCGGTCCCTGGCCTGGTTTGAACCAGCCAGCCTGGTCCCAGGCCCGGTCGACCGGCCTCCAGACCGACCGTGTCTGAGTCTGTCTCGACCAGATCTATTCTGGGTCAGTTATTCTTGTATCTTTTCGACCAGAAGTTGTCCCGGACGCCTATATAAGTGCCCAGGATGCCCCCCTAGCTGCTTTAGACCGCGTTTAAGATAAACCCTAGTTCTTAGTTGTTTGCTCTGCAAAACTATTGAATCCCCTACACCATATTGCTTGATATTGTGTAGATCTGAAAAGTCTTTTGTGATCTGTTGTTCCATTGGGAATTAGACGGTTGCAACTTACCGCTTCGTGGTCGGCGGCTACGTGCGCAAGTGTGTGGAGTTGCGAATATCTTGCAGGGTTGAGAGCTGTTGCATTGGCGACAGGGACCAATCGAGAGATCTCGTTGCATCATACAAGTTATCATCCACTTCATCAAGTTACCTCCGCTGCAATCACCCCGTGATCATCATCACCACCGTTGCTTACTGAGAAGATCGGGCCACCCCTTATCATGTGCTATGTTCGTCACGTGACAAAAGTGATGATCTTATTTGTACAAGGTAGCATATTTGATATTCAAACATCATGTCAAAGTTCTTATAGTTATGCTTGTTAATTCTTAATACAAGATTGCATGGAGTTTTCACTTTCTTGTGGAGTATAAGAGAGATGTGTTGCATCATGTCTATGTTAGGAGGTGATGCCCATGTGAATGTGTATCTTTCACATGTTACTATTTGGCTCTTTATATCTCATTGATAAATTATTATTGTTCACTACCATTTAAAAAAGAATAGTCAAGTGAACCCATGAATGCCGGTCCACTTTTTTTGATCATAAGAAACACCTTTATTTTGCTTTTATCTTACTTTTTATTTGATGCATTATTTTAATCCGAAAATACAAAAATATTTACTTATCTTATTTTCATCCAAAACCCCCAAAACAATCAACCTTTTCACTGTTTTTTTACTTAGTTACTTTACTTTTGTCTAGTTTTACTTATTTTATTACCACCCATGTTGCAATTACTTACACGAAACCTTGTGCTTGAGAACCACACAGTAGAGTTGGGCACACAAGGCTTTATTTTACTTTGCAGGATTGCTAGAAGAAGAGAGGGAGAGATATCTCTTTGCTCAGTTTCCCTAGAGTTCGATATAACCCTCGAGTCACCCTTGTGGGGAAGATTGCTTCCTAAACTGCACACTCTGCACTTGAAGTCCTAGCGTTATCAAGACAATTTTTTGGCACCATTGCCGGGGAACTAGAAGATTTACATCATAGTGGTTGCTGAGTAAGAAGCACAAGGCATTCCCTCGGCAAGCGCCATCAAAGCAATTTTATGGCGCCGTTGCTTTCTTCATCAACTTAGTAAAATACCTAAGCTTGGGGAGGTTGCACCATTGTGAGCTCTCTTATCTCTTTTAGATTTTGCATTGTATTTTACTTGTCTTGCTTTTAGTCTTCACTTTCTAGTTCTTTTTAAAATACAAACATCAATAAAAATGAAAAATGGAAAATATAAAAAATATTAATGGTATGGCTACTGGTCTAGATAAAAGGGTCACGTTGAAAGATGGATATAAAAATGCTATGATAGCTATGAAATATGAAGAATCTTGTGAAGGGCAGCGACTAAAGGGTTTCTTATGACTTATAAATAAATCTGCTATTTGAGTTGCTTACACATTATGAAAGGCCTTGTGAGTTCATTGCGGTGAACATTTTGACTTCCAATGTAGATCCCATGAAAAACATACAATTGCCTCTTATCATACTTATAGTTATAAAATTGAGGAAGTAGAACAATTTGTGATCTTTATGGCAGCATTTGAATTGAAAACTTTCCTTGATGATATTTATGAAGCCACTGGTGAGACTCGTGAATGTGATTATGAGGTCACTATTATCCTTGATCATTGCATAGACAACTTTTCTAATAATATCTATGTTCTTAATTATAATAAGAGAAACCACATAACTCAAGAAGACACTAGCTTTTTACCTGAAAACAAAATGAAGAAGCCATAGTTCCATCTAAGCTTCGGGAAGAGTGGGATCTTACACCTTCACCATCAATATGTGATAATAACTCTAAAACTGAAAATGCTCTAGATGATGGCCTATTTTTACTTGATAATCCTCCATGCTTAGAAAGTACTATGTTATGTGAGGATAAAAATGATAAACTTGTTGTCTGTGATAATGCTATAATCCATGAGAATCCCATGTTATTATTAAAATATCCTATTCAAACACTTTGTTGTTGTGCATGGATCCAATCTCGGATTTCATGGCTTCAAGCCATTTCTCGGACTCGGGTCCTTCCATTGCTTCTTTGTAGTTTGTAGGCTTGCCACGTTCAACTAACATGATGGTATTTACATGATCACCATACCACTTAGGGGTATTGCGTGTTCTTGTAGACCTTCGTGGTTCAGTAACCGCTTCATGATGAAAGTCATAATCCTCATCATCTTGATCATTATCACCCCTTGGCTTGAGGAAGGTGATGTCGGGGCAGCTGCAACCCCTGGTAACAGTGCCGCCAGTAGACTTCCACCCTGGTGTGCTAATCTACTTACTCTTGGAGGAAAGACTATCCTGGTCTAGACCACCCAGTGCATGATTCCGAGCCACGCCATGATGTCGCTAGACATTCCTCCCAAGAACCTGGATGTGCTAAGGAAGATATGTAGAGCTTTCTTATGGAAGGGCCGACATGAGGTCAAAGGCAGCCATTGTCTAGTGGCTTGGGACAAGGTCGCCTCCCCAAAGAGCCTGGGTGGCCTTGGCATCCTGAATCTGCGGTTCCTTAATTTGGATATTCGATGTCAATGGGTGTGGTTGAAAAGGGTGGATCTATCGCAGCCTTAGGCAGACGTTGACATCCAGCTACCCAGCCTTTGCACCGCGATCTTCGATTCGGCCACCACGTATGTGTTGGGCAATGGCAAGCGCGCACGCTTCTAGAAGGATCCTTGGCTAGGCGGCGAGACAGTGGCGGATATTGCCCCCAACGTGGTTAGGCGGGTCACCAGCAGGAGGTTGTCCGTATGCTCGGTCAGAGAGGGGCTAGCTGGGCAATGGCTTCGGGATTGTGGGCCGGACTTGGGCGAGGACACACTCACTGAGTTCTTCCTCCTGTGGCACATACTTGCTACCATCACTCTTGACCCCGATAGAGAGAATGTGCTAGTGTGGAGATGGTCGGGGATGGCTCCTATTCCTCCAAGTCGACGTATGAGGCCTTGTTTGCCGACTCAAAAAACCGGACGTCTTAGACGAGATATGGCGCTCGAGGGCACCCTATATTTGTAAATTATTTGCATCACTGGCCTTGCAGAACCGTTGTTGGATGGCGTACATGCTTCAATGTCGTGGTCTTCCCCACTGGCAGCCTACCTGCTTTGTGACCATAACCCTAATAGTTTGCATCACCTTTCCTTGGGTGTGTGGTGGCTCGGGAGGTTTCACTACAAGAAAAGTTGCCATGCATGATCGACAAATTCAAAGTCGTGTCGTGGTTGCTGATGCACAATCCCGACGATTTTTGCTCTCTTCGTGGTGCATGTCAAAACTTTTTTTTCTCATTTTTGAGGCCATCTATCCCGACGTAAATGTGGAAAACGTCGCGTATGGTGGACCGGGACATGGTGCATGATGAATTCTCATGCAAAGCAACATCTTGTTGGTTTTAATCTGATATCTGGTAAATATTAAGTTATTCATTTGGCAGCTCAAGTTTTTTGTTATTTGAAACCAGCTGACTTGGTCTTAAATGTGATATCTAAACACATATTTAGGACAATGGAGCAGGAGGATTAGCATTTCACCTAATGGCTGAGCCTAATGTGAGAGGCATGTTGACCATGACTAGTGCATGCAAGAGAAGGACCTGCAGCGAGCCAGACTGTGCTTAGTACATGTTTCTTAATACATGTTTGAATAGTTCAATGTTGTAAATATGTTTGCAATATTACCAGAATGCATTTGTAATGCAGCAGTTATCATTAGAAGATAGGTGCCAAAAAAGGATCTATAGCGAGCCTGTGCAACGATATAATGTAAGTCTATGCTTAGTATATGTTCCATACATTATCTTGTGCTTATTTCTACTACTTGTTATTATCTTATATCTACATTGCATAATACAAGTTTGAATAGTTCACTGTTGTAACTATGTTTGCAATATTATCAGAATGCAGTTGTAATGAAGCAGTCCTCAATGGAAGATAGGCGCCAAAAAGGATTCGTAGTGATCCTATGCAACGATATAATGTAAGTCTGTGCTTAGTACATGTTTCATACATTATCTTGTGCTTATTTCTGCTACTTGTGACTATCTGATATCGACAATGCTTAATACATGTTTGCATAGTTCATCGTTTAACTCTTTTTGCAATATTATCATAATGCAGTTCTTGTAACACCCCAACTTTTGCAACCTTGTTTATTTGTCCTTAATGCAAAAATCAGGGGGAACAAAAACTTTTTCTATAGACTAATTAAGATGAATTGCCTTGATCTGTTTGTTATGATGAATTGCCTTGATCTGTTTGTTATGATGAATTGCCTTGATCTGTTGGTAGATGAGTTGTCTTGATTTGCTTGTTGAGATTTGTCTTGAGCTACCTCATAGAACAACACCCCTAGAGGTTAAACAAGCAACTCACCAAATAAAACACATGTGTGGCTTAGGAAAAATTGTTTTCCTTCTTACTACATCAAACCTCTCTCCTGATGACAACCTGAGTGTGCCATCTTGATTTTCTCTTTGTAGTACAAGATAGCTCAATCATCCTTAATTCAAAACTTGGGATCGTCTACCCCCAGCTACATCCCTCTCTTATACCCACTCATCCTTGTTGGTTTTGAGGCCATGTCGACCATCTGTGTTGACAGGCTTAAAATGTCCAGACTTTGGCAATTGATCTCTAAGCACCCACAATTGTTATTGTTGACTTCAATGCATGAATCTCATCTATGCAACATCCTCTTCAACCTCCACGTCTTGCATATCTCAGTCTATCCTTGCATCACATATATTCAACTTGATCTTCTACACTATCTGCTATTTAAAGCACTAGATCAATTCCTCCTGTTTTATCTCTTGTTTTTATTCAAATTTAATCTTTACAAAACCAAGAGTGGGAATGATGGGTACATTATGTAGCCACCACCTATCCTTGAGAACACTCCTCTCTAAATGAGTTTCCTTTCTCAAAACCCTGTTGTTTTTCTTCTCTGGTTTTGATCACAAAACTACTTCTAGTTTTATTAAATCTTTTCAAGTTATTTCTTCAAAGGAAACAAAGAACTGAAATGGGTTTTGTTTCTCATCCCATTTCTACCAAGTACTGATTTCTAAAACACTATTTTCTATCTTGCCTTGTTTTCAACAAAAGGCTTGTTTATGGTACCTACACCATTTCTTGTTTTCCTCTTGATTATTTTACATTGGAGAAAAAACTCTACTTTACTAGAGAAAGTAAGTAGAATATTTTAAACCCCTATGTTCCAACTAGTTTTATCTCAACACTTTCAAATTTCATTCCACTTGAGTTCATTCTCAATTTCCCCTAGACAATTGAGGTGTTTCATATACCTTTCAATTAACTCCTTTCTCAAATGGCAAAACTTGCACATCTTATGCACATCTCTGATCTACCACATTGTATCCCCTCATCCTCCAATTCTTGATCAAATGGATGATCATTTGATACTCTCAAATCACTCACAATTGACCTCTTATTTGAAGAGCAACTTATATTTTATCATACCCATCTCAATCCTCTATTCTTTTCCATCATCACTTTGACCTCATGAATAGATGATTTATGTCAATATATTCATCCTTGTGAGTATATGAATACTTTACTCACCATCTCTCTTAATCTTGCTCTATCATTGACTAAGCCACCATCACCATCCCATCTACCTTGACATGCTCATGCATTGTTGCATGTGGTCAATCCCAATCCTTCCAAAAATTGAATTCAAATGAAAACTTCTATTCATTAACTCTACCTTGGGAACTATCTTTCATCATAAGTTGGTCTCAACCAAAGTGGTGGAGATTATTCTCATGGAACATGTCACCTTCATACTTCTTTTTATCTATATGTACCTACTAATATTCTTATCATCATCAAATTCACTCATAGACATTATCTCCTCAACATCATGCTTTGATCTCCTCACATAGATGTTGTGTCTCCCTCTCACATTTCTCACTTGTACTTGGCAAGGAAGGAGCCGACCATGGCAAGAATTTCGGCCAGCCCTTCCTCTTCTTTTTCTTCTCTTGCAAGCCTTACCTCCCACCTACCCCAATCACTAAATGGGCAGCCACCCACCTTGGCCAATCAAAAAAGGAGGCAGCCACCCCTCTCCCTCTATAAATTGGCCTTGGCCGGCCACTTCCTCTCCTTTGCCTCATTTCTTTTCACTCCCTACTCTTTCATCCACTTCCTCACACTCTCCTCCTCCACTTCCCCACGAAAATGGAGCTATCCTTGCTTCCATGGCCGGCCATGGCCATGGGAGCACACCAAACCGCAGCTCCCCTCCTCCCTCAAGCTCATCCTCACCATGAGAGCATCCCTCTCACTCTCTTCTCCCCTAATCCTTGATGAGTCCAGCTCTATTTCTCCTTTCTCCTCTCACAAGATTGGATCTTGATGCAGGTGCATGTTGAGCTAAGCATGGAGAAGCTTGAGCTATCCTCAGATCTGAAGCTCTTGATCCAAGTTCGTCCAAAAACTTGCTGTAATTTCTGTATCTTGCTGTTTCAGATTCTGGTACAAATTTGTAAAATCCGCCAAATCTCGTGTGCAGATCCAAATCGAGTGATTCAAAGTTTCGCAGATAGGTATTTAAAAGATCTACAACTTGGCGTTGGTCTCATCCTCAAATTCGTTACGGATTTTGCATGGTAAATAAAGTCCTGAAAACATGCAGAATCACTGTTTGTTAGATTTCTCCCGTTTTACAAAACCTTTTTGAGCAAACTCAACTGTGGGTGAAAGCCCTCTTCAGTACCTTCATTTTGGCGGTGGTTTCACTTCGATTGACCTCCTGAAACTGAAATGGTTCACAGATCAAGATCTGGTCAGATCTGACTTTGTCGAATTAAACCAGGAGCTTGGAGACGAATTTTTGAATGAAACCAACTGGGTAAGAACCACCTATTCAATACCTTTCAGATGCAGCAGACCTCATATTTTTATGATTTGTGTATGATTTTTGATGAATTAAACTTGTTCTGTATGTTCTGCAGACATGGCTGTTAGCTTTTAATTCATCAAAAATCCATTTTTGAACCTAATTGAGTGATTCCACTTCTGTAGGATTATTGAATGTTTTCTTAATCATCTCAAACAAGTTTCAAACCTTTATCTATTCTGTAACTCCAGAGGTGAAGCAAATGGTATAGACATGCAGTAATCTTGTCAATCCATTTGTGAGAGTTTCAGAAACAATTTGAACCCAAATCCAATTGTGTATGCATATATGTTTAAATACCTTTCAAATGCCAGTGGCCTCATATTTTTAGGATTTTTCTACGATTTATGGCTTACAGATCTTGTTTTCTGTACAGTCAGATTCAAAGAAATTCCTAAAATTGTAGGTTTAATATTTTTGGGTGATTCCAATTGGGTTAGTCTTGTATTAGTACTGGCTATATAGGAAAAATATTATTAGTCTCTGTTCATACATATTTGTTACTGTTAGTAATGTTTATGTGTGACATGCATTGTTGAAGCAAAACCTTTCGGTTTATTTAAAACCCTTGACCAACTCTTTTTAGTAGAGATGGGCAACCATTGTTTTATGCTTGCAAAGAAAAACCTCTGCAACTTAACATTAGCTCCTTTGTTTAGCTTGAGTTTTCAAATGATGTGGATTATGGTTTGCTTCCTATTTTGGTTGTAGTGTTATGGGAACAAATTATGTTAGGAAAACTGTTTTCTACTTTTCCAAAAATGTTTGAAAATGTATTGTGAATGTTTGTGATGCCAAACTAATGCTCTTGTCCTCTTTATGATGTTATCTACCAGGGGATACTTAGTTGTGCCATGGTGATACCTAGAGAGGCAATTGCTAAGTCGTGGCACTCTCATACCTTCACTAGGTAAATAAATGAGGTTTTCTTTTAGTTGCTTTGTAGTATCTATAAGTCTTTCGTATATTAGCCCTTAGTAAAGTGGTTAGCTATTGATTGTTGAGTGTTGCATGTTTGTTTTGTTGATGCAATATGATTGATTGTGTTCCTTTTATATTTTCCGGCGATAGATGCGAACAATTCCGGAGAAGAAGAAGAAGTGGAATCGGACGAGGATTTTATTTATGTTATTGGCATTCTTATATTGATGGAGCTGAAGAAGTCCGGGGACAAATAAGCCAAGGCAAGCCATCTTTTGATCTCTGATCCGGTGTCTAGTTGGATGTCATTTGTTGATGTTCAAAGCACCTTCATTCTATGTGTGTTCTTATCTCTATTTATGTCATCTATGTGTGATTGCAAGTGGGGTACTCCCTAGTGGTGATGCTCCACTATTTGTCCTTGTGTTATGGGATGCATGGTAACATGGCCGTGCTATCCCACTTGGTTATCTTGTATGCTCAACTTGAGCATGTTCCATCTCAAGATAGTAACTTACACCACACCCACCCCCTTTGTAGTATAGAGGTATCAATGTCATGATCTTGGTGTATTCTCAACTTGAGAGGAGTATGCCGTGTACCATCTTGGAGAATATGTTGGATAGTGACACTCCACTATCTAAGTTGTGTAGTTAGCACCACAAATCTGAGAGTATATTCCTCCTTGTGTTGTCATAATACATGCTTACCTTAAGCAAGTATGATCCACTCCACTACCCCTTTATACCTCATCTATGGCGGGATGACTCTCATCTCGGCCGTAGTGCAATACTAGTTCAACTCATGAAACTATAGGTTGGGAACCCCTCAAGGTTTACCTTGTTGTAAATGTTTATGAAAACCTTGGGTGAGGCAACCTTACCCAAGCGTATGGTTTATAAAAAAAAAATGAATTAGTGCTAGGAGGAACTAGACACTAAATGATATAGTAGAAGCGGGACCTCGGCGTGAGAATTCCAGAAATTCGCTCCTGACAGGATTCGAACTCTGGTCATTGGGGTGCGCCACTGCGACCCCAACCACTGGGCTATGCCCACGTCCTCAAGCGTATGGTTTATGAAAGAAAAGGATCTTGACAAAGATGGTTGGAAAGAGAAAAGTGTGGGTGTGACTTGGGTTTTTGAGAAAAACGACACATGGTTCTTTGTATTCGCCCGGAACAATTACACAGCGCAACCACATTATCCAAAGTGGGTACGGGCTTAGTCTGTAGTTTGTTGAAATTGATTTGAGACACCTTCACAACTCTCTAGGAGGGTCACGATGACCTCTGACACCGGGTTGCGCTCTGAAGGAGGCAATACACTGCATTAACTTGCAGCCGGACGATTACTGAGGGTCTTCTGTCATGGCGCCGGAGATACGCTCAAAAGGAGGTATGCTGCCGGGGTGCCGGGAAGGGGTAAGCCCGCAGGGAAGGACTCTTGTCAAGGGAGACAGGCGAAGGACTATGACTGATTATCCGAGCCTCGCATACTTTTGTATGTCGAATCGGGGATGATCCTGGCGGATTTATCGGTTCTTGTGGGGAAAGTGCGCACACTCGCGAGTTAAAACTATTCGAATAGCCGCGTCCGCGGTCATGGACGGTTGGGATGGCCGTTACCGAGCTGTGTCGAGTTTTGGTTTTGAAAATGATTTCCAAAGGAAATGCGTGTGTTGGAAGTACCGGAAGGGTACGGGAAAGATGTTGTGCCGACCATGTGGAGATGGTTGAGGAAAATGAAACAAAATGGGGTGACCCTTCCTAGTGTTTTCATGTAGAGGAACTCTTCTTCAATAGAGATATAGAGATGTCTTAGATAAATTATTGGAGTGTCCCCTTCGATTGAGAAGTTGGGATGCTATCTCCACCAAAAACATCTCTTCTCTTCCACATGCTATATCCACAAGAGAAACTACTCTTCCTCTCTTGTCTTCTTTAGTTAGAATTGTTATCACCTTCTTGATGGTTTGCGAGTACAATTCAAATGTACTCACGGCTTTGTCCCTGGCTATTTACTTGGCCAGACTTGAAGGAGTTCGACAGATGAAGAAGGAGTTGGCGACGTCTATGCGAGCTAGGAACGTCTTCCCAATCAGTTGCCTGTAGGGTTATGGCAGATGACTTGGGTACTGCGCTGCTGAAGTGATGATGCTACTCTGATGTTTAGTTAGGCCCTCCGAGGCTATTATGTAAGTATTGGTCAGGTGACCATGTTGTAATTTTCTTATTCCGCTTTGTAATGGATGGTGTAATTTGATATCAGTTCGGTTATGTGTTCACGACACACTGATCATGGGATCGTGAACTCGTATACATAACAGGGAATTTCGGACAGCTAGTCCGGGGTCCCCACGAGCTGGTATCAGAGCTATCCTGACTGTAGGAGACCTTAGTTAGCATGGACGTTAGTTAGGAGACAAGTAATTGGGAAAAACTATTTACGAAACAAATTATTTCTTTAGTAGGAAGCATAGCTTCTACTCCTCTTATTTCTTCAAAGCTTCTAAATTCTTATCTCTCCGCTTTATTAAAATGTTTGAAAATTCTTACTCTATTGTCTCATCCACTTCAAACCCACATGTTAGACGATGTCCCCAACTCAGACCGGAGACTCAAACTCAAAGATGGATCAATCCCTCGGGAAGACTCGTGTATCTCCAACGACAGCTATTGAAGATTGGATGCCGACTTAGCCGTGCACATAAAGGGATAAAGGATCATGTCTTTGGTTGTCACCAAAGTCTGTCAGAGAGCTGACCTTGTTCCTCTTTGGACTCGCACTTTCGCAGTCGTCAAGGATCAAGTTCTCAATTTCTTGACTAGTTATTTTTAGGCCAGCCACGAGAAGATCTCTACTTCAGAAGCACCTCAACAGCTACCTCTTCGAAGACCTCATGTTTCCGGGATGTCGAGACTAGAAGTTCTACGCAGCTTTCTCCTCCGCCTCAACATCAACGACTCAACACCCGGCCCCTTCACCACCAACTGCTACAAGGATCCAAGTTGAAGCTGATGCTAATGTTATGAAGACGTCAACATATGCGACCAGCCCCAAACCTATAGGATGGATAGGACAAACTCAATCGCTTTGATTGAGCTACCCCGCGCATTAGGAATTTCTGGGTACTTAGAGTACCATGTCTGGTGTGATGATTGCTTGTGGTTCCCCAGTGTGCTGCCTTGAATGTTTGTATCTGTTTGCTGTGTGCATGTATGTCTTGCTATTTAGATGTTTCCGCCCTTTTTAATTGTTTGAAATTTGTGAAACAGAAATTAAAAATGGAAATCTGCCAGTGTACTGTTTTGCTAATAAAAATAGTTTGGTAGCTCCGATTGAGGTAATTCCAATTGCACTGGAACCAGTATGAAATTATCCTTCAGACGCCACTGACCTTGTATTTTTAGGATTTTTGTGCGATTTTTAATAAATAAAACTTGATCACTGTTTCTGGTTAGTATTTTGAGTCTCAAAAATTGAAAAATAAATATTTTTGAATGATTCCAATTGTGTTGATCTTGTTTTGTTACCGTGCATCTAGGAAAAATACCAGTAGCCTCTGTTAGTGGTATTTTGTCTCTGGTTATGGTTGTATGGGTGTCACATGCAATGATAGGATTAAAGTTTGCCTCGCCGATGTATTGCTATATATTAGTTAAATTGGGTAGACTAACGAAAGACTCTAACTCTAAACCCGTTGGAAGTTGTTTTTCAACCGTCAAGAAAACTAACCCGACCCCTATCTACGCTGACTTCCTTCAAGATCAGCTGGAGCATCTCCACTACGCCAAGAAAGAAGAAGCCCTACCTTCAAGAGTGACTGCACCTCTACGAGAAGACATGCTAATTTGGTCTAATCTTAGAGCATAATCGCGGTAACCTCGAGGATATCTTCTTGAAACCACCCTCTAACACACCGACTAACAAGCTGAACAATAGCGTCAAAGTCAAGCTAGAGCACATGGTTCATCTCGCCCTCATCAAGAGAAGCTCCTGAAGATACTTCAAGACTCAATACTTTAGGCGTAGTTTACCCGCTAACTTTTTAGCTGGTAGAAGCAGCACCACCCTCAAGCTGAAGATTGTCTTCGACGCCCTCTGTTGCGGCTTCATATGGATACCAACCAGGCATTTCTTCAACTTACCAACTCGTCGCGCGTCCCATATGGTTTAGTCAACACGTGAGTGCCTCTTGAAGTTGTGGTCTGCACGTCGCCCCTGAAGATTCTTCAGCTGAGTACGGAAGATCGATGACTCCTTCAGAAGCCCCCGAGAGGACCGCAAGGCAGAAGCTCTAAGTTTTTCCGAAAGCCCGATGAAAAATCTTAAGGGTGGAATACTTCGTCTTCTACTAAAAGTTGGAGCTAACCCTAACATTTTAAACCTTTCTAACACACCGTTGGAAACGTAGGGTGCACTAACCCTCCCACAGTCTTGAACCACCGCTAGGATCATGAAGAAGCTACAGATCCAACACCGGCCTGGAGTAGTCAACCTCTTCATGAAGCTCGCTATCGGCAAGAATCCATCATGGCTCTCAGAAGCTGAAGTTGCGACCCTCTCAACAACGGCACGCCGATAGAAGAATGGAGTCTAACTTTCATTAAGCTTTACAACCCCTCTAGTTCTGCGCTCAGTAATCTCGGGACGAGATTATTTTAAGGGTGGAAGATCTGTAACACCCCAACTTTTGCAACCTTGTTTATTTGTCCTTAATGCAAAAATCAGGGGGAACAAAAACTTTTTTCTATAGACTAATTAAGATGAATTGCCTTGATCTGTTTGTTATGATGAATTGCCTTGATCTGTTTGTTATGATGAATTGCCTTGATCTGTTGGTAGATGAGTTGTCTTGATTTGCTTGTTGAGATTTGTCTTGAGCTACCTCATAGAACAACACCCCTAGAGGTTAAACAAGCAACTCACCAAATAAAACACATGTGTGGCTTAGGAAAAATTGTTTTCCTTCTTACTACATCAAACCTCTCTCCTGATGACAACCCGAGTGTGCCATCTTGATTTTCTCTTTGTAGTACAAGATAGCTCAATCATCCTTAATTCAAAACTTGGGATCGTCTACCCCCAGCTACATCCCTCTCTTATACCCACTCATCCTTGTTGGTTTTGAGGCCATGTCGACCATCTGTGTTGACAGGCTTAAAATGTCCAGACTTTGGCAATTGATCTCTAAGCACCCACAATTGTTATTGTTGACTTCAATGCATGAATCTCATCTATGCAACATCCTCTTCAACCTCCACGTCTTGCATATCTCAGTCTATCCTTGCATCACATATATTCAACTTGATCTTCTACACTATCTGCTATTTAAAGCACTAGATCAATTCCTCCTGTTTTATCTCTTGTTTTTATTCAAATTTAATCTTTACAAAACCAAGAGTGGGAATGATGGGTACATTATGTAGCCACCACCTACCCTTGAGAACACTCCTCTCTAAATGAGTTTCCTTTCTCAAAACCCTGTTGTTTTTCTTCTCTGGTTTTGATCACAAAACTACTTCTAGTTTTATTAAATCTTTTCAAGTTATTTCTTCAAAGGAAACAAAGAACTGAAATGGGTTTTGTTTCTCATCCCATTTCTACCAAGTACTGATTTCTAAAACACTATTTTCTATCTTGCCTTGTTTTCAACAAAAGGCTTGTTTATGGTACCTACACCATTTCTTGTTTTCCTCTTGATTATTTTACATTGGAGAAAAAACTCTACTTTACTAGAGAAAGTAAGTAGAATATTTTAAACCCCTATGTTCCAACTAGTTTTATCTCAACACTTTCAAATTTCATTCCACTTGAGTTCATTCTCAATTTCCCCTAGACAATTGAGGTGTTTCATATACCTTTCAATTAACTCCTTTCTCAAATGGCAAAACTTGCACATCTTATGCACATCTCTCGATCTACCACATTGTATCCCCTCATCCTCCAATTCTTGATCAAATGGATGATCATTTGATACTCTCAAATCACTCACAATTGACCTCTTATTTGAAGAGCAACTTATATTTTATCATACCCATCTCAATCCTCTATTCTTTTCCATCATCACTTTGACCTCATGAATAGATGATTTATGTCAATATATTCATCCTTGTGAGTATATGAATACTTTACTCACCATCTCTCTTAATCTTGCTCTATCATTGACTAAGCCACCATCACCATCCCATCTACCTTGACATGCTCATGCATTGTTGCATGTGGTCAATCCCAATCCTTCCAAAAATTGAATTCAAATGAAAACTTCTATTCATTAACTCTACCTTGGGAACTATCTTTCATCATAAGTTGGTCTCAACCAAAGTGGTGGAGATTATTCTCATGGAACATGTCACCTTCATACTTCTTTTTATCTATATGTACCTACTAATATTCTTATCATCATCAAATTCACTCATAGACATTATCTCCTCAACATCATGCTTTGATCTCCTCACATAGATGTTGTGTCTCCCTCTCACATTTCTCACTTGTACTTGGCAAGGAAGGAGCCGACCATGGCAAGAATTTCGGCCAGCCCTTCCTCTTCTTTTTCTTCTCTTGCAAGCCTTACCTCCCACCTACCCCAATCACTAAATGGGCAGCCACCCACCTTGGCCAATCAAAAAAGGAGGCAGCCACCCCTCTCCCTCTATAAATTGGCCTTGGCCGGCCACTTCCTCTCCTTTGCCTCATTTCTTTTCACTCCCTACTCTTTCATCCACTTCCTCACACTCTCCTCCTCCACTTCCCCACGAAAATGGAGCTATCCTTGCTTCCATGGCCGGCCATGGCCATGGGAGCACACCAAACCGCAGCTCCCCTCCTCCCTCAAGCTCATCCTCACCATGAGAGCATCCCTCTCACTCTCTTCTCCCCTAATCCTTGATGAGTCCAGCTCTATTTCTCCTTTCTCCTCTCACAAGATTGGATCTTGATGCAGGTGCATGTTGAGCTAAGCATGGAGAAGCTTGAGCTATCCTCAGATCTGAAGCTCTTGATCCAAGTTCGTCCAAAAACTTGCTGTAATTTCTGTATCTTGCTGTTTCAGATTCTGGTACAAATTTGTAAAATCCGCCAAATCTCGTGTGCAGATCCAAATCGAGTGATTCAAAGTTTCGCAGATAGGTATTTAAAAGATCTACAACTTGGCGTTGGTCTCATCCTCAAATTCGTTACGGATTTTGCATGGTAAATAAAGTCCTGAAAACATGCAGAATCACTGTTTGTTAGATTTCTCCCGTTTTACAAAACCTTTTTGAGCAAACTCAACTGTGGGTGAAAGCCCTCTTCAGTACCTTCATTTTGGCGGTGGTTTCACTTCGATTGACCTCCTGAAACTGAAATGGTTCACAGATCAAGATCTGGTCAGATCTGACTTTGTCGAATTAAACCAGGAGCTTGGAGACGAATTTTTGAATGAAACCAACTGGGTAAGAACCACCTATTCAATACCTTTCAGATGCAGCAGACCTCATATTTTTATGATTTGTGTATGATTTTTGATGAATTAAACTTGTTCTGTATGTTCTGCAGACATGGCTGTTAGCTTTTAATTCATCAAAAATCCATTTTTGAACCTAATTGAGTGATTCCACTTCTGTAGGATTATTGAATGTTTTCTTAATCATCTCAAACAAGTTTCAAACCTTTATCTATTCTGTAACTCCAGAGGTGAAGCAAATGGTATAGACATGCAGTAATCTTGTCAATCCATTTGTGAGAGTTTCAGAAACAATTTGAACCCAAATCCAATTGTGTATGCATATATGTTTAAATACCTTTCAAATGCCAGTGGCCTCATATTTTTAGGATTTTTCTACGATTTATGGCTTACAGATCTTGTTTTCTGTACAGTCAGATTCAAAGAAATTCCTAAAATTGTAGGTTTAATATTTTTGGGTGATTCCAATTGGGTTAGTCTTGTATTAGTACTGGCTATATAGGAAAAATATTATTAGTCTCTGTTCATACATATTTGTTACTGTTAGTAATGTTTATGTGTGACATGCATTGTTGAAGCAAAACCTTTCGGTTTATTTAAAACCCTTGACCAACTCTTTTTAGTAGAGATGGGCAACCATTGTTTTATGCTTGCAAAGAAAAACCTCTGCAACTTAACATTAGCTCCTTTGTTTAGCTTGAGTTTTCAAATGATGTGGATTATGGTTTGCTTCCTATTTTGGTTGTAGTGTTATGGGAACAAATTATGTTAGGAAAACTATTTTCTACTTTTCCAAAAATGTTTGAAAATGTATTGTGAATGTTTGTGATGCCAAACTAATGCTCTTGTCCTCTTTATGATGTTATCTACCAGGGGATACTTAGTTGTGCCATGGTGATACCTAGAGAGGCAATTGCTAAGTCGTGGCACTCTCATACCTTCACTAGGTAAATAAATGAGGTTTTCTTTTAGTTGCTTTGTAGTATCTATAAGTCTTTCGTATATTAGCCCTTAGTAAAGTGGTTAGCTATTGATTGTTGAGTGTTGCATGTTTGTTTTGTTGATGCAATATGATTGATTGTGTTCCTTTTATATTTTCCGGCGATAGATGCGAACAATTCCGGAGAAGAAGAAGAAGTGGAATCGGACGAGGATTTTATTTATGTTATTGGCATTCTTATATTGATGGAGCTGAAGAAGTCCGGGGACAAATAAGCCAAGGCAAGCCATCTTTTGATCTCTGATCCGGTGTCTAGTTGGATGTCATTTGTTGATGTTCAAAGCACCTTCATTCTATGTGTGTTCTTATCTCTATTTATGTCATCTATGTGTGATTGCAAGTGGGGTACTCCCTAGTGGTGATGCTCCACTATTTGTCCTTGTGTTATGGGATGCATGGTAACATGGCCGTGCTATCCCACTTGGTTATCTTGTATGCTCAACTTGAGCATGTTCCATCTCAAGATAGTAACTTACACCACACCCACCCCCTTTGTAGTATAGAGGTATCAATGTCATGATCTTGGTGTATTCTCAACTTGAGAGGAGTATGCCGTGTACCATCTTGGAGAATATGTTGGATAGTGACACTCCACTATCTAAGTTGTGTAGTTAGCACCACAAATCTGAGAGTATATTCCTCCTTGTGTTGTCATAATACATGCTTACCTTAAGCAAGTATGATCCACTCCACTACCCCTTTATACCTCATCTATGGCGGGATGACTCTCATCTCGGCCGTAGTGCAATACTAGTTCAACTCATGAAACTATAGGTTGGGAACCCCTCAAGGTTTACCTTGTTGTAAATGTTTATGAAAACCTTGGGTGAGGCAACCTTACCCAAGCGTATGGTTTATAAAATGAATTAGTGCTAGGAGGAACTAGACACTAAATGATATAGTAGAAGGACCTGCGTGAGAATTCCAAATTCGCTCCGACGATTCGAACTCGGTCATTGGGGTGCGCCACGCGACCCAACCACGGCTATGCCCACGTCCTCAAGCGTATGGTTTATGAAAGAAAAGGATCTTGACAAAGATGGTTGGAAAGAGAAAAGTGTGGGTGTGACTTGGGTTTTTGAGAAAAACGACACATGGTTCTTTGTATTCGCCCGGAACAATTACACAGCGCAACCACATTATCCAAAGTGGGTACGGGCTTAGTCTGTAGTTTGTTGAAATTGATTTGAGACACCTTCACAACTCTCTAGGAGGGTCACGATGACCTCTGACACCGGGTTGCGCTCTGAAGGAGGCAATACACCGCATTAACTTGCAGCCGGACGATTACCGAGGGTCTTCGTCATGGCGCCGGAGATACGCTCAAAAGGAGGTATGCTCGCCGGGGTGCCGGGAAGGGGTAAGCCCGCAGGGAAGGACTCTTGTCAAGGGAGACAGGCGAAGGACTATGACCGATTATCCGAGCCTCGCATACTTTTGTATGTCGAATCGGGGATGATCCCGGCGGATTTATCGGTTCTTGTGGGGAAAGTGCGCACACTCTGCGAGTTAAAACTATTCGAATAGCCGCGTCCGCGGTCATGGACGGTTGGGATGGCCGTTACCGAGCCGTGTCGAGTTTTGGTTTTGAAAATGATTTCCAAAGGAAATGCGTGTGTTGGAAGTACCGGAAGGGTACGGGAAAGATGTTGTGCCGACCATGTGGAGATGGTTGAGGAAAATGAAACAAAATGGGGTGACCCTTCCTAGTGTTTTCATGTAGAGGAACTCTTCTTCAATAGAGATATAGAGATGTCTTAGATAAATTCTTGGAGTGTCCCCTTCGATTGAGAAGTTGGGATGCTATCTCCACCAAAAACATCTCTTCTCTTCCACATGCTATATCCACAAGAGAAACTACTCTTCCTCTCTTGTCTTCTTTAGTTAGAATTGTTATCACCTTCTTGATGGTTTGCGAGTACAATTCAAATGTACTCACGGCTTTGTCCCCGGCTATTTACTTGGCCGGACTTGAAGGAGTTCGACAGATGAAGAAGGAGTTGGCGACGTCTATGCGAGCTAGGAACGTCTTCCCGCTCGCTTGCTCGTAGGGTTATGGCGGATGACTTGGGTACTGCGCTGCTGAAGTGATGATGCTACTCGATGTTTAGTTAGGCCCTCCGAGGCTATTATGTAAGTATTGGTCGGGTGACCATGTTGTAATTTTCTTATTCCGCTTTGTAATGGATGGTGTAATTTGATATCAGTTCGGTTATGTGTTCACGACACACTGATCATGGGATCGTGAACTGTATACATAACAGGGAATTTCGGACAGCTAGTCCGGGGTCCCCACAGTTCTAATGAAGCAATCCTCATCAGAAGAGAGGCCACCAAAAAGTTCTAACCTTTCTTCTGATGCATCCTCCCATAGTGGTCAACCTAGACCATTCCTTTCAAATAACAAATATATCAAGGCTATAATGTATGAAAGACAGAGTGTTGCTGCTCTAAGACATGTAGCTAATATGTTGAAAAAGAGTACACATGCATGATTCAATCAAGGAGATTGCCAAATACCAGCGTGTTATTGATGATGCTAATAGAAGCCATCCATGATTATATGTATTTTTTTATTTGGGCACATTAATTGGCTTGTAATTTCCTTATTATTTTATTTGTTTACCTGAATTGGACACAATGCTACAATGTGAAACACTAAGTGGGTATTTCATTGATATCAACTTTTAACTATAGTTGGCTTTCACAATTAGTTTAGCAGGATAATTCTAATTGGGTCGGCCCAGAAAGAAAGTTGACTAGTCAAATGACCTGGGCCCCACCACTTACTTATTGGGTTGGCCCACTAACATATTGGACCGGCCCACATATTTTTAAGTGGTCCCACTCACTTATTGGGCTGGCCCACTAACTTATTGGACATGCCCATTTGGTCTGTTGACCGGTCAAATAAAGACATTACGCCCGGCCCACGTGCTTAGTGGGCCAGCCAGTTATCCTGTTGACCTCTCAAATTAAGACATTAGGCCTGGCCCACGTGCTTATTGGGCTAGCCCATTTATCATGTTGACCGGTCAAATGAAGACGTTCGACCCTGCCCACATGCTTAGTGGGCCAACCCAATTATCGTGTGGGCCAGTCAAACAAAGGCATTCGGCCCCACCCACGTGCTTAGTGGGCCGGCCTAGTTATCCTGTTGATCGGTCAAACGAAGACATTTGTCCTGGCCCTCGTTCTTAGCGGGATGGCCCATCTACATGATTGACCAGCCAATCCAAGACATTTGGTCTGGCCCATTAGCTGAATGGGCTGGCCCATTTAGGTTTTGACTAGTCAACCTGAGAAATTAGGCTCAACCCACTTATCTAATTGACCAGCCCAGTTGTATAGTTGACAGGTGAACGCTCTCCCGAAAACTCTTTTGCAATGGTCCGAATTTTCATGGTAATCCCTTACCCTACGCAGTATGCACCACATAACCCATATCGACGGGTTAGGCTCATAGGCGACGAAAAAGGGCCATTACCTGACAAAAATTTGACGTTGTAGATCAGAACTTTTCTTGTAGTGTTTGGGATTGGGCCCTCAGACGTTGGGGAAAGCTAGGACCGGCTACTCAATGCCGACACCGAGCTAATCGATTGGTGGACGTCTCGCTCGTGCCCGGAGGCGCACAAGAGAGACATATGGACGTCGATCATCTTGGCCTTCTGGTGCCTTTGGAGACATCGGAATGACGTGTGATGGCTCCCAAGTGCAGGCGATCAATTGTAGTATTTTTCAATAATAAAAGGTTGTTGAGCCCCAAGGAGAATGTATTGGTTAGCGGAATCGACAAGAAAGCGAGTAATAATTAATTAGCAGCTTTGGTGTTTTTGGGTGTATAGTTTGCAATAAAAATAAAGTGCAGAAAGTAAATAGCAAATAAGTAAATTCTCTCGATGTGAGAAAAGCCCAATCCTATATGCAGCAAGAGGACAATCTTAAGGTGTGTGCTTATATGAGACCAAATTTCCTGAGGGCTGCATGGATTTACTAACATCTGAGTTCTAAACAACATGGTAAATATTTTGTCAAGCTTTATTCAATTAGGGGTGGAGCCTAAATTAGGGGCAGCCATAGATATGTGCAAACACACTCCTTATGATGGGTCCTAGAGCCATTTTCATGCGCAAGTATATGAATCATTAAGACATAAATGTCCCACCATAGCAATAAGATCATTGGTCCCCGAAATAAACCCCTCTAATGCACCCCAGAGTATTGGAAAACGGTTTCTGTCAGTTCGTCCATTCCAACACTAATGCATTACATTAAAGTGCAGCCCTATGAGCCCATATAGGTGAAGTAATATGCAATCGATGTTCGCATAAAACCATCATAGAACACCATAAAAGATAGAAAACTTGACTAAATACTCATTGCACATCATGTAGAATCATACCCAGATCATCATATGCCTTCAGGAACATGGGGAACTAAACATGATATGGACCAGAGGCATACTAATCACAACACAATCTGAATATATAATCTCCCCACGAAATAATGACAAATTACCAATCACAAACATGCAGTAGCACTAGAAACAATATTTGGGGTTCAATTCAACAGAAACTATGAGAGCGATGACGTCGATCACGTAGATGGAGATGGTGGTGCCGATGGACATGTTGACAGAGATGCCTCCTCCCAAGCCAAGGAGGAGTGGGGATGTCGATGGCATCGATTTCCCCTACACCGGAGGCACCGTTGTGGCAGGATCTGCCCCCTCCAGTAGTAGGAGAGGCTTTCTGCCTCTGCCACCGCCTCAATAAATATGATGAAAAATATGGCTTAGGTTTTTTTGCGATACGTAGCTTCTGCAATGAAAGGGGGCCGAGGCGACGCTCGAGGCCCAAACGGACCTGGGTGGCGCGCCCTACATGACTGGGCGTGCCACCTGGTGCCGTTTGGCCCTCGTGGCTCCCCTCACGTGCTTCTTTCGCTCACGGTCCTTCTTCGGCTGAAAAACTGATCAGGTTTTTTCCTTGATTTTTAGCGATCCAGAAAATCCTGAAACAATTATCATACGAAAAAGGATATTTTCTGCCTCCCAGGAATTAAATACCAATGAAAGGGACTTTGTGAGAAAGTCCCGGAAATTGACTAAAAATGCATAAATAAGTATGACGACAAATAACAATGAAAACTAAACATATATGTAGCAATAATGGTGATGAAAAATGTACGTATCAACTCCCCCAAGCTTAAACGTTTGCTCGTCCTCGAGCAAATAAGCGAATAAATCATAGCATGCATCAATGAGCTTATAGTTGATAAAAGAAATACGAGCATTGCATCATCAACTTATGCATATTCAATTGTAATGTAAGATCCCTAAACCAACAACCATGCAAACATGAACTTCATAATAGAAACTCTAGCAATCACCTTTTACCGTTTGAATAAGACTAACCATTGCATGTTAGACAATTGAACAATGTTCATGTGTGTCTATAAGTAGAAATCACTTTTATGCTTGGCCTTTTACCAGCATATCTTTATTTTACTTTTCCATTGTACTAAAGATAAACTCTCATAGAATAACTAGTTACAAGAAAATGAATTGTTAAATGACAAGATGAGCATGAAGTTTGATGTTCATCAAACACTTTGCTTTTTTTGCTTTATAGGATCAGTTACTAGTCTTTCCCCTTAGTAACCAGTGTAAACCTCTTATTCATGGATCTTTCAATCATGTCATATGCTCTATATCCACCTTTGTCTTTCAATTTCCATGGCTAACCAAATCCTTGGGTGTCGAGCTTTTCATTCACATGCTTGTTCGTGCATATGTATTGACATATCCATGACAATCGGTTTACTCGTTGATTACCAAGTAACACAAGAATATCTCATACTTCCTTGTCATCTCCTCTTCCTAACTATTTGTTATCCAAGACCACATCTCCAACACAACTTCAAGGTATTTCGTTTTTCTTATAATTCTTAGTAATGCTTGCATGGATCTGTCCTTTGTTGCAAGCCATACTTACAAAATTTAATGCTTGTCCAACATGCTCAAGTTAATTAAGTTCAAGATAATGTGTGATTGAAATTTCTAAATACGAGGAACACATTTGCATGAGTGTTACCCATATATCTCCATACAGAAGAATCATGGATGACACCATACCTCAAATTTCGTTAAAAACCACTTGACCAAAGATAGATGATAATGGTCTAAGAGCTTTCCAAACTATGAGCGACTTGATAACTACTAAATGAAAGCAAAACCAAACTAAGATGACGAACTAACAACGATATGATAAACTAAAAAGCATAAAAGACTTGATATAACCCCCAAGCTCGGCTTTGTTGAAGTGGTGTCATCCTTCGTTGCGCTCTCCTCCTCATATAGGGCGTCCCACTCCTTGAGTTTCCAAGGATAGGGACTCCCATTGTAGAAGGATGTAGGTGGATCATTGAACTTCATGGAGGCAGCTTCGATGATCTTGTTGAAGCGATCTTCATACTCACAATTCTAGTTTTCCACATACCACATGAGGGCTTGGAACCTATCCAGCTTGTGTGAGGATGTGAAAGATCTTCTCCTCCGTGTCCTTGATCCTTGCTTCATAGGCGTCAACCTTCTTCTCCATCTCGATATTCATCAGGTGATGCGCATCAAGACTACTCTCGATCACAGTGCCATACCTGAAGACGGGGTCCTCTAGAATCTCCAGCCTTTCCTCCATGGTACCCTCGGTCTTCGGAGCCTTCACCTCCTCCATGAGTAGCACCCCTCTTTGAACGTCAAGGTATTCAGAGGAGCTACCACGGAGTTGAGGTAGTGGTTCACCACGCGCATCTCCTTGGAGTATTCACCTCCTAGATTGGATCCGGAGCTTGCCATGGCTAAAAAGCTGAAAGAACAATGCAAGAAAACAAGTTTCACTCGAAAAGACTCGATGTGACATTAGATCGACAGAGGGGGTATATATTGAAGGTTGTTTTTTTGGTAAAAACGAGGTGTTTGAGTCGAAAACAAGGCAAAATGGAAGTCTGAGGTGCGAACAACCTCGGGTGGCGCGCCCAGCAAGTTAGGGATTCCGAGATCGCTATGTAACTGTGTTCAACTTTTATTGATTTCCGGTGTTTGGAGGAGGGTAATTCTCGGTGATGATAGCTTCGAGTGTTCGGAAATGTACTTCTTCAGCATTCCCTATGAACTTCATTAACAACTTGAGGTTTACCTTTATAATCTCCATGGAGATAGATGGCTCCGAAGCGGTACACCTCCTGCGCAACCAATGGACCCTGCCATCTTGATGCTAACTTGCCTGCAGAGAACTTGAAATGAGAGTTGAACAATAATACTTGATCTCCTACTTTGAATTCCTTCCTCTTTATCTTTTTGTCATGCCAAATTTTAACTTTCTCTGTAAATAATCTAGAACTTTCATAAGCTTCATTTCTCCATTCATCCAAAAGTTTATGTCTAGGATTCTCTTCTCTCCCGCGATTTAAAATCAAAGTTAAGTTGCTTAACGAGCCCACCTAGCTTTGTGTTCTAATTCTACAGGTAAATGGCATGCTTTTCCATAGACCATTATATAAGGAGACATTCCCATGTGATTTTTAAAAGCAGTTCTATAAGCGCATAAAGCATCATTAATTTTAGCTGGCCAATCTGATCTAGCTTTATTAACTGTCTTATCCAATATAAGTTTTACTTCTCTATTACTCAATTCAACTTGACCACTAGTTTATGGGTGATATGGAGATGCTACTCTATGATTAACACCATATTTAGCCAAGGTTTTTCTAAAAACTTGAAGAATAAAGTGAGAACAACCATCGGTAATTAAAAAACTAGGTACTCCAAACCTCGGGAAAGATGATGTCCTCTAACATCTTAATTGCAGTGGCATGGTCAGCACTCTTTGTAGGAATTTCTTCCAACCATTTAGTAACATAGTCCACTTCAACCAAAATGTGGGTATGCTTTGATGTGGATGGAGGAAATGGTCCCATAAAGTCAAACCATCAAATAGTTCAATAGGAAACATATAATTCATAGGCATTTCATTTCTCTTACCAATGTTTTCCACGCATTGACATTTATCACAAGCTTTAACATAAGTAGCACAATATTTAAATAAAGTAGGTAAGTAAAAACCAGATTGTAATACGTTTGTGGCTGTACGGTCTCCCGCGTGGTGTCCTCCATAAGGACTGTCATGGCAGTCTCTTATAATGCTTTGATGTTCAAACCCCGGTACACAACGTCTAATAATACTATAAATGCTCTTTTTGTAAAGAAAGGGGTCATCCGAAAAGTAATGTCTAATATCATAGAAAAATTTATTTCTTTGTTTATAAGTAAAATGAGGTGGTATAACTTTCCCAGCAATAAAATTAGCATAATCAGCGAACCAAGTAGGAGACATTTGGTTTTTTTCCGGTGAGAATTTCATAAGGTGTCATCTCCAAGCCTTTGCGAAAGTATAGACGGTTGGTGGCGTGGAAAGCGGTAGAGATAGCCTCGGCCCAAAAGTTGTAGTTGGACTTGTATTCCATCATCATAGTTCGAGCAGCTTCAATCAAGATTCGATTCTTCCTTTCGGTGACTCCATTTTTTTGCGGAGTGTAAGGTGCGGAATATTAGTGTTCAATGCCTTCCTCGCCGACAAAGTCATCCAACGTGTAATTCTTGAATTCCGTCCCATTGTCGCTCCTAATTGCGATGATCTTGGCGTCGAACTTGCGTTCAACTTGATTGGCGAATTCCATCATCGTCATTTGCATCTCACTCTTGTGCTTGAAGAAGAAGACCCAACAATATTGTGAATAGTCATCAACTATCACGAGGCAATACTTCTTCCCTTCGAGGATCTCATGAAACGGCGGACCGAAGAGGTCAACATGAAGGAGCTCCAAGCATCTTGTGGTGGACATGATCGTATTGGCATTGTGAGGAGCTCCATGCATTTTTCCTTCAACGCAAGCCCTACACACACGATCCTTACAAAAGGAGACATTGTCTTTTAGTCCGAGAATGTGGCCTCCCTTGTGAAGGCTTTGCAAAGTCCTCATTTTAACATGGGCTAGCCGGCGATGCCAAAGCCAACCCATATCACCTTTGGTGAACAGGAAAAGAGCGGGAGAAGTGGTCTTTCCGGAGAAACTGACCAAATATAACCCACTCTCTACATACCCAAGAAAGGCTACACGTAATGACTTGCTCCACAAGAGGACCACCATATGTTCATCGAAAAAGGTGCAAAGACCCATACGTGCAATTTGATGAACGGAGAGTAGATTGTTACCAAGGGTCTCGACTAAGAGAACATTCACAAGTGAGATGTCCGGTGTTACCACCACCTTACTGAGACCCAATACCTTAGAGCGTGTGTTGTCTCCATATGATACGGTAGAGAGTGATGGCATGAGGTAGACAACAATGTTCTTGCTTATGGTCATATGACTTGTGGCTCCACTATCAACCACCCATTTTGACCCGCCGAAGCATAGTCCTACAATGAATCAAGCTTTGGATTTAGGTACCCATTTTTCAATGGGTACTATCATGTTAGTAACAAGGGGTTTGGGAACCCAAATAGTCCAATCAATGTTTTCCTCATAAGGACCAATTAAACGACCACAAACATGACCATAGTAATCAGCAAAAAGAACATGAGAAGGGTTGTTAGCACCGGCATATCCCCTTGTGGTGGGATCGGGAACTCCATCCCTCCTTGGGCTAGAGTCACCTCCCTCACGGGTGATACCCATGTTCTTGTTGTTCTTATTCTCCTTGGTCCTTCTACTCTTTCTTGTTGGCTTGGTAGCCACACCTCCTTCATTGCTAGAGCCCTCATTGGCTCCATCTTTAGCTTCAAGGACTCCTTCCAAGTATTTGTCTTGTATTTGGAGCCTATCAATCTTGGCCTTCTAGCGATTGACTTTGTCTTCATGCTCCAGGAGAGGATGAGTGATATCAAACACTTGTATCTCCTTTTCCTTGTTCACCTGGAAATTCTCTTTCAATGCATCTTCTTGGATAGAGTTCATCTTCAAGAGCAAGCGATTGTGCCCTTCCAAAGAGGCGATCTCATTTTCATGATTGCAACAAACTCGATCCCTGCTCAAAGGAAAGTACTCCTTCAAGGCCTCTTCTAGCATAGACTTGAGTTCCAAGAGCTTGGCCTCGCTCCTTTTCAAGATGTCAATCTCCTCTTCATGATCACAACAAGTGACCTTCTCTTTGCTCATGTGAAGCACTCCATCAAGTGCTCATTTTGCACACCATTCAACTCCAAGAGCTTGGCATTGGTCTTCTCGAGAGTTGCGATCTCTTCATCATGATTGCAACATGATACATTTTCCTTGCTCAAACGATAGTACTCATCCAAGGCTTCTTCTTGGAGAGAATTGACCTCCAAGAGTAGTGCATTGTGCCTTTTCAAGGAGGCAACTTGATCTACAAGCTTGTCACAACAATACTTAGGCACTTCTACTTCTTTCTCCTTGTGAGCTTCCCCTTGAGGATGATCACTTGACTTAGAGAGAATTGCAAACTTACCCTCCAAGGATTTGTGTTCCTTGGTGAGTGTTTCCAATTTCTCAATAACTTGTTGTGGTCATCATCAAGAGAAAGCTTCTCCTTTTTTAGCACACCCACCAAGGAGAGAGCATTATCTCGATCCTTGGTGAGTTGAGAGAGAATAGCATTGTTAGAGACTTCAAGATTAATAACACCTGCTTCAAGGGACATGCGTAAATTTTGCTCCTCCTCATGAGCTTGAGTGAGAAAGGCAATCTCATTTACCACCTCCTTCTCAAGCCTCTCCTTCTCCACTAGAAGATCTTGAGCCGCACCAAGTTGAGCCATGAAAGCCTCAACATGGGTCTTGGTATCCCCTTGCATGTTAGTGAGAAAAGCATCCAAACCACAATCTCACGCTTAATGGTAAGACTAGTGGCATCATCAATAGATAATGTATTAGATGAAGATGTAGGTTTGGAAGGGGATGCTACCTCTGATGATACCTTTTCCATAAGGCAACGGGATTTGTTGGCGACGAGATTATCATTAGGAGAGTCGAAGAGGGAGTTTGGAGGGAGTGGAGATGGCAATGACAGCCACTCCCTCTTCCTCCTTGTTCGAACTCTTGTCTTCATGTTCTCCACCTTCATCGGAGGAATACTCCTCACGGATGATGAAAGCTCTAGGCTTCTTGGTGAAGGAGACCTTGGCATCACCGGGCTTGGAGGATAACTTGGAGAATCCTTTAGAGAGGGATTTGAACTTGTCCTTGCGGACGAGTCTCCCATCATTGTCTTCCCTTCTCTCATAGATACAATCCGCGACGAAGTGACTTTTGTCGCCGCAATTGTAGCAAGTTCTCCCCCTTTTCCCCTCCCTTGGGCTCTTGGAGAAACTTCTTGGAGAGTCACGGGGACAGTATCTTGAGCTTCCTCTTGGTCTTGAGCTTCTAGTCTTGTTTCCATCCCAAAAATTCTTGGCGGTGAGATCCATGTGCTCATGGTAGTTGGTCTTGAGATCATCTGGACCCCACTCCATGGGATCCTCATCACTTTCAGTTGTGTCGTGTTCCCTCATCTTCAATTGGAGATTGGGCTTGCGGGTGTTGTGAGCACATGCGACAAGATCCTCCACATTCTTCTTGGGGATGTCCAAAGCGATGACTTCGCTAAGGACTTCATCGGACGTCATAGCGCGGAAGGTGGCATTTTGGCGGATGGCCATCAACTTGACTTCCTCATAAGGGAGGAGAGTGTTGTAGAACTTTCTTTTCATCCAATGGTCATCCACAAAAGTTGCTCCAAGATCTTGCATTTGCACGGCAAGAGCGATGAGGCGTCGATACATATTTTCGGGAGATTCTCCTTTAATCATGACGAAGTTGTCGACCATGTTGTTCACTTCATCGAAACGAGAGATTTGAATTCTCTCATTTCTAAGGAAGAGCTTGTCGAATTTATCCCAGGCTTCTTTGGCGGTCTTGAGCGAGCGGATGTGAGTGCGGTCCTTGGGTGTGACGGCCATGTGGATCATGTTGGTGGCGGTGGCGTTGAGTTGGTCATCCACCACTTCTCTTCTTGTCAATTTCTTTGGATCTCGTGGTGAGTAACCTTCCTCGATGATGCGTCAAAGCTCGGTGGAAGCGTTGAGCACATGATAACGCATTAAGAACTGCCAATTTTCAAAGCTATTGGATTGAACTAGCGGTGGTGAACCATGAGAAAAAATATGAGGCATTGGAATTGGAACATTTATGGTGTAATCACTTGGTGGTGGCACCGCATGATCACCTCTCGAATGTTCCGCAACCGGTGGTTCATCCTTCCCTTTTGATGAAGTGCCGGTTTCCCCAAGATCCTCCTCTTGAGGGACTTTAGTCGATTGAGCGACAAAGCCAACAATAGGAAATGGATTAGCTTTTGGTGGAGCAACCTCGGCACTTGCCTTAGGATCTATGGCGTGGTTTGGTTTTGGAGCAACCAACTCCATCATCATAGCCTTCATTTGGCTTATGATGGATAACTCCAATTTCTTGAGGTCATCCAACATAGCCGTTGTGCTATCGGTGTTTGATGGTGGAGGTGGTTGCTCACCGGGAAGGGTCCCATTCCCAAGCGCCTCTTGTTCGGACATTTCTTAGGCGGTAAAGCCCGAGCAAGAAATCCTTGCTTTGATACCACTTGAATGGATCGTTAGCAAACAAGAGGGGGGTGAATGATCGCTACACCAATTTTATAGCGTTTTCAATTTTAGGCGTGATGCGGAAGTAAAGGTGATAGCTTTGGTAACTATGGTGAACCTAGGATGATGCTATGATATGCAACAAGTAAAGGAACCGGTAAAGGAGTGAGAGAGAGGAGCGGGACAACTGGGGTAGCAGAGAGGAGACGCGATTTGTTTCCCGCAGTTCCTCCCACAAAAGGGAGTACGTCTGCATTGAGGAGGTGTGAACCACGAAGGCTCAACGGCCACACATGCCTCACCTTGTTCCTCGAGAAAGCCCCACGAAGGAGCTTCCCCTTCTCCACTAAGTATACGATCGAGGCGGCGGTTCCTTCACAAGGTTGGGGCGAGCTCCACAACACCGGAGGTTCCCAACACCCTATGGGGGTAGCACAACTCCAAGCTAGCCTCCATAGGAGCTCTTCTTCCAAGATCCCACCATAGGAACACTAACTCCAAGATCCACAAAGGACTAGATGATATTGGTGAAAACTCTCTTGGTAGAACTATAGACCAGGGTCTCCTCCACCACTTCTCAAAGTTTGGGCAAGTTTGGTTGGATGGGGAGGGAGATCCTCACATGGAGGAAAGAGAGAGAAGAGTTAAAACGAGCGGGAGAAGTAGGGCCCCTTTTATAGGGCCCCCCAAATTCAACCGTCATGTCCAGTTTCCGCATGACCGGTACTACCGCTTTGGGAAGCGGTAGTACCGCTCTGGGTTCGAAATCGGCTCACAAATCTGCCGCTTCTGGTACTGCTGAGGTACTGGAAGGGCCTCTGCGAGCCTCTGACATCCTCCCGGTACCATTGCGGTACCAAGGCGGTAGTTCCGTAGATTGTAGTTACGGTACCAAAGCGGTACCTTGACGGAAATACCTCTTGAGAGCGGTACTTCGGGTCGAGGTACCGTTGAGGTACCGTAACACACATTGTGAGCCTTTCTCAGTGCGAAGCTCGGAGTGGTACTGCTGACCGGTACCAATAGCGATAGTGGTACTACCGCTCTTGGTACCGGTAGTACCTGGTCAAGCAGAAATTGGTTTTTCCTCTTTCCCTCTCCAACCACATCACCTCGCGACACACACATAAAACCAGAAAACCTATAAGCTACGCTTGAGTCTTCCGATCCTGATGCGTTCAGCGAGGGCACCGTGCACCTGCAAATCTATCAAAAATAAACTATGCAAACGGTGAAATCCATTCTAATGTTGTTATCAAACACACAAAACACGAGGTATAGATTTTGCTCTTTCAACTGAGCATAAGCATAATTATATAGGATCAACCCAAACTCATCACTGCTAGACATATCCATGACGATACAAATAGCAAATAATAATAACAGTAAAAGCTTCCTTACCATTTACTTACCAATAGTGCAACACTCCCCGACAACGGCGCCGGAAAAGTGTCTTGATATCTCTCAAGTGCAGGAGATCAATTGTAGTATTTTTCAATAAGAAAGGTTTTCCAACCCATGAGGATATGAAGGTATGGGTTGGCAGAATCGACAAGAGAGTGGTAATAATAAAATGGCAGTTTTGGTGTTTTAAGGGTGTATAGTTTCCAATAAAAATAAAAGTGCAGAAAGTAAATAGCAAATAAGTAAATGCTCTCGATGAGAGAAAAGCCCAATACTCTATGCAGCAAGAGGAAAAGTTCAAGTGTGTGTGCTATATGAGACTAAAGTTCCCGAGGGCGGCATGGATTTACAAGCATCTGAGTTCTAAACAACATGGTAAATATTTTGTTCAGCTTTATTTAATTAGATGTGGAGCCTAAATTAGGTGCAGTCATAGATATGTGTAAACACACCCCTTATGATGGGTCCTAGGGAAATTTTCATGCGTAAGTATAGGAATCATTAAGACATAAATGTCCCTTCATAGCAATAAGATCATTGGTCCCTGACATAAACACCTCTAATGCAACCCATAGTATTGGAAAACGGTTTCTTTCACTCCGTCCCTTCCAACACTAATGCATTACATTGAAGTACGGCCTTATGAGCCCATATAGGTGAAGTAATATGCAGTCGACGTTCGCATAAAACAATCATAGAACAACATAAAAGATAGAAAATTTGACTAAATACTCATTGCACATCATATAGAATCATAGCCAGATCATCCTATGCCCTCGGGAACGTGGGAAAGTACTCACAAGTGTCAAACATGATATGGACCAAAGGCATAATGATCACAACAAAATCTGAATATATAATGTCCCCACCAAATAATGACAAAGTATCAATCACAAACATGCAATAGCACTAGAAACAATATTTGGGGTTCAATTCAACACAAACTATGAGGGTGATGACGTCGATCTCGTAGATGGTGATGATGGTGATGATTGAGATGTTGACGGAAATGCCTCCTCCCAAGCTAGGGAGGAGTGGGGATGTCGATGGCGTCAATTTCCCCTTCCCCGGAGGCACCGCTGCGGCAGGAATTGCCCTCTCCCAGAGTAGGAGAGGCCTTCTGCCCCCACCGCCGGCTCAATAAATCTTGGGGAAAATATGGTTTATGTTTTTTCGTGATACAGAGCTTGTGGAATAAAAGGGGGGCCGAGGCGAAGCTCGAGGCCCGAACGGACCTAGGTGGCGCGCCGTACATGACTGGGCACGCCA
Source organism: Lolium rigidum (assembly GCF_022539505.1). NCBI lineage: Eukaryota > Viridiplantae > Streptophyta > Magnoliopsida > Poales > Poaceae > Lolium > Lolium rigidum. Next base: position 9,420,894 of record NC_061510.1, on the reverse strand, counting down.
CCTGGTGCTGTTTGGCCCTCGTGGCTCCCCTTGCGTGCATCTTTCGCTCACGGTCCTTCTTCGGGTGAAAAACTGATCAGTAATTTTTTGCCTCGATTTTTAGCGATCCAGAAAGTCCCGAAACAAATAAAATACGAAAAAGGAGGGTTTTTTGTCTCCCAGAAATTAAATACCAATGAAAGGGACTTTGTAGAAAAGTTCCGTAAATCTACTAAAATGAAGGTGTATGACGACAAATAACAATAAAAACTAAACATATATTTAACAATAATGGTGATGCAAAATGCACATATCAACGTGGTGTTCAACAGAGCGGTGGCCTCACAAATGACCATCAAGAGGAAGATCAAGGAGGAGTTCATTAGTTGGCAGCTCGGAAAGTTGTTTCGTTGTGATATCTTTGGGTTTCCCGAGCTGACCTTGTTCCTGTGGCAATTGGGAGAGTAGACGTGTGTGGGGAGCTGCCACCCCATGTTGGCAGCACACCGTCGCATTATTTAGCTATCTTCTAAGTGATTGATACACATTTACAAGGTGTATTCTCAAGAGAGAGAAATGACTGTTCGCTAAAAAAAAACTCAGTCACGGTTGTTGCCGTGACACTCAGTCTGACCGCTTTCCGCCGTTGCCGCCATGACCATAAGGACACCATCGTAGATGTACTCAACATATTCAAAGGTATCACCGTCATCACTTCATCATGATTTGCACGGTTACTTGCAGTCTGAATGGAGCTCCTCTCCTCTATAGGTTTGTCGATGCAGGCACTTGATCGAAGTGGATAATCCTTGGACGATATGGTAGCGATTGGTGTCTTCAAAGGAGTTTTCCTAAGGTACTATTTTTCCTTTTTCTGAATGAAGAAAGAAGTCCACATAACCCCTTAAGTTTTGGGTTTGGAACGCTAACCCCCAAGTTTAGATTTGGGCACTTAACCCCCTAAGTATCAAATACCAGGTAATTTGCCCCCTTGGCTGTTTTGATAGCTGTTTTGGTCCACGTGATAAGTGGTTTTAGCATGGTTTCAAATAGCCGTCTATAGCCTGGCTCGGGCTATAGCCTTTTGGGACACCTTCCGCTATGTCTATATCATTTATAGGTTATATGAGAAAAATCGCTAATAGCCTGCTATCTCCCTATTATATGAATTTCTCTTGTCTCTTTTTTTATTTCTTGTTTATTTTGTGTTCAATATAGTTCGATAAAGTTGTGACTTGAATAGTTGAATAATTGTTTGCCTTGAATAGTTGAAAGAGTGGTAGATTGAAAATTATGTTTAAGCCATATTTTTCTTTTTTCTTGTTAAGATATGACTGAAATTTCACATGCATTTGAGAAACTGCTAAATATACTAGCCCGCTATGGTCCAGCTATAGCCTATTGTGGCTAATAGCGGGCTACCGCCTTTGTTACTGTAGGTTGCACTAGCATCATCTCTATTATTTCCTTTCTTCTGCTACTCATTTGGTGCCTCTTTCACCTGTTGGATGGACTGCCAATGTCATGTGTTAGACTGTTAGTACCTCCCCTCACAATGAGTCATGTTGTGCCGCAGTGATAGCTCTTAAACTTCGAAAAGGAAATCAAGTATAAGGTGATTTCATACAGAGATGACATCTTATCTTCTGACATACATATGCAGACCTTACAAATAGTTATGGTGTGCCGCGGATACGCAAAACTGCCTTTAGCCATTAGAAATGTCAACTTAATCATAGGTTACATACTGACAGTTGCATTTGATTCGACTACTGAGCCAGTTAGGATACATACAGCATATATCCATATGAGCACCTTCCCACCTTGTACATGCAGATATAGTGATCAGCAGCATTTTGTGTTACAGGTTGTTTTAACCCCCAAGAAGATGCATGTCACTAGTTATTATGTGGTGTGGTGGACAAGGCAATGGCTCCTGGTGCAGTTTGCGTCTCTTGTTCCTCCTCCTCCTCCCCAACAATCCTCTTCCAGAACCAGTGCCTCCTCCAGACCTGCTCCATCTGCTCCATGGGGAGCTGCTTCGTCTCCGGCAGGAAGAAGAAGACGAACATGGTCATCACGCACACCCACCCTCCGAAGAGGAAGAAGGTGCCGAACTTGAGGTGGCACAGCATGGCCAGGAACGTCTGCCCGATCACAAACGTGACCAGGAAGATGACTGCGATCACCACGCTCTGGCCGGCCGACCTGATCTCCAGCGGGCAGATCTCCGTCGGGACAAGGTACGTCAGCGGCCCCCAAGACCACGCGAACCCCGCCACGAACACGCACATGATGACCAGCACCAGGTATGCGTACTCCTTCTCCATGACCCCGTGGTCCTTGAACTTCACTGCCAGGACGGCGCCCACCGTGAACTGCGACAGGATCATCTGCACGCCGCCGACCAGCAGCAGCTTTCTGCGCCCGAACCGGTCCACGACGATCATTGCCACGATGTTGGCGGCCGTCGCGCAGAGGCGCGTCACGACGGCTGACATGAGGGATGCACTCTCCTTGAGCCCGATTGTGCGGAACATGACAGGTGCGTAGAAGTTGATCACGTTGATCCCGGTGACCTGGTTGAAGAAAGGAATGAGGAGTGCTATCACAAGCTGTGGCCTGTACTTCTTCTTCAGGATGTTCCGGTACGGGTTCTTGATTGTCCGCGAGATGTTGCTAGCGGTGACCAGATCATCGAGCTCTTTCTGGACTCCGGTCGTGCCACGAAGCCTCTGGAGCATCATCTTCGCCTGGTCGACATTGCCATCACGCTGGATCAGGAAGCTGGGGGTCTCAGGAAGGAAGATTGCGCCAATGGTTAGGAACGCGGCAGGGACAGCGGCCATGGATAGCGATATCCGCCACCCCCATCCTCCTTCAATTTTCGCCACACCGTAGTTGATGAGGTTCGCAATGAGGATGCCGATGCTGATACACAGCTCGAAGCCGTTGTTGATGGCACCACGGTATTGTGGCGGTGCCATTTCTGAAAGGTACAGTGGAATCGACTGCAGAAATATGGCAATATTTATTACCCTACTCATTAATTAGTTACTGTACTACCAGTATAGGAGAAATCAATAGTCTGCAATATTCTCCCTCCCTGAAAAGATATATAATACTTGTAGAGGAGGACAGATGTATGAATATCCCTTCTAGATTTTATGAATATACATGAAAAGGATGGGACAGCATAAAGTTTCAGGAGTGCGGATCGTGCATTTACTTTTGCAAAAGAAAATTTGTATGGGCTTTGCTTTTAGTGAGCATCATAGTGAACTTCTTTTTTCTGTTTTCTGACTGATGTGAATAGCCACCGCTTTTGCTCTTGGCCCATTACTGTAGCTAGTTGAGACACTGATCTATTTTGTTGGTTTCTAGCTGTTTTTATCTGACTAATAATTCCCATATTTTACAAACCAGAAACCATCCATTCATTTCCTCCTCAAAACAAAAAAAATTTGTACCAATTAATTCTGGCTGGAACAGTGGTTGAAAATTTGACTTGTGGACTGAATTGTCGTTGTGCCCATGAAGAAGACTGCTGACTTGACTTTGATTCCAAGTATACACTTGAAGCATCTCACATAGGACAATTTTTTCCATGAGGTGAGTATTTCTGGAGCCACAAATAATTCCAAGCATAATTAATTAATGCCAATTCATTCTGGCCACAGGAACGGTTGGAATTTGACTTGTTTTAGTACGGAGTAGTACTAATTAAGAATTGCAGTTGTGCCCATGAAGAGGACTGCTCACTTGACTTTGGTCCCAGTTATACTACACCTCTTGAAATATCTGAGACTTGACATTGTACTTGAATTATTTTTTTTAACAGGCTTGAAATGTATGTGTGTATCAACCTCGAAAAAAAAATGTATGTGTGTGAAAAATAATCTCTCATCTCTGGACAGCAGATAAGTGGCTGCCACTTGCCCATTTCGACAAGGACAAAAGTGGATCTACAGTAGGACTGTGAGCAGTGGGTGCTTTCCGGCTAGACTGGAAGAAAGCTACTTTCAGAGAATGAAGTTGAGTGATTCTAATGTTGGGTGGGTGTGTGGCATCGTTGATATGGACACCAAATTTACACATGACGTCTGCCGCCCTCATGTGAGTTTGGGCAAGTCATGATGTCAATGAGAAACTTGGACTTGTGAATGGAATATTTGTTCAAGACAAATTAAGGTTAGGCGGGTAGTAAGTGACAGGGTTTTGGTTACCGGTCGGGAAATCTGGTTACCGACCGGTAACCGAGTTTCCCGAGCACCCCCGGTAAATGCTCTTACCGGTTGAAAAAATTCGAGAAATTTTGAATTTTTTGTATTTGAACTACAAAAAAGAGGTAAATTTTGTGTAGTCTACTTATATTTACAATCTGTAGGCGTAGCTTGGTGGTAGTAGTTTGTTCTTGCGCCACACGAGGTACAAGGTTCGATTTATTCCGTCCGCAGCTCTCTTTTTTGAAGATTATTGTCTATTCTGTCAAGTTTTTCATAATTATGCAAAAAATATTGGCTGCCAATGTTCGAACCCATGACCAGAGATATGGACAGGTTTCTGACGGAGCACAACCACTACGCTGCTAGTTCGGTTGTGTCAAAGTGCAGTTCAAAGCGATAATAACCTCAGCTCAGAAAGTTTGAATTCAAATTTTAGTTTTTGAATTCGTTCGAGAACCGGTCGGGATTTCTCGGTTACCGCGGTAACCGGGAATCCCGAGCACCCTCGGGAATTTTTTTCTGTCGGGAGCCAAAACCTTGGTAAGTGATGCTATGATTGGGATCGATACATGGGTACCTGGTTGGTGAATCCGAGGCCTATGCCGAGGAGGATCCGGTTGATGAGCAGCATGTAGACGTTGACGGCAGCGCCCCCGAAAACGGACCCGGCGATGAAGACGGAGCCTCCTATGAGAATGGATGCGCGGCGGCCGTACTTGGTGGTGACGGAGGAGGCGAAGAGGGTGGCGACGAGACCGGCGATGTAGAGGGAGGAGGTGAAGACGGTGAGCAGCTCGCTGTCAAAACGGCAGTAGTTGGAAACGTGGCTGTCCCCCTTCATTTGGTGGTAGACGTCCGGGAAGAATTTCTTGAGGAAGGACTCCATCGACGTCACTCCGCCTGTATGTACAACCAGTCAGCATAACTAAATTGCGGTGCTACTAGTAGTACTAGGATTAGTAGTAGACAAATAGTAAGTAATAATCCTATAAGTGGCTGATGATGAGACGGCGAAGCAATGCTGGCTGGACCGATATAGCTAGTATGGAGATGGATGAAATTCGTGACAATCATGCATACTGATATGGGAGTAGCAGGTAGGAGTGCCCACGCCCGCTACCAGTAGAGTGTTAAATGCAGAAGCCTATCTATCTATCTATCTCTCTATCCAGCTGCTGCGAAGAAAGAAAGGACAGGAGCTGCTTCCAATCTGGCATTACCAGTACATGTACATCCAACTTAATTAACTTGTTCACTGTTATGGCCATGGTAACCGTGCGTGTGGTGGTGGTGGTTACGATGGATGCCTTAATGTCCTGTCTTTGCAGGGCCAGGACTATCTATCCAAGCCCAAGATACAGATATCTGAGGTGGAGGAGGAATGGAAATTGTTGTTGTATGAGGTGTGGCGTGGTACCTGAGATGCCAAGGTCGTAGCCGAAGAGGATGCCGCCGCTGCCGGCGACGATGCAGGAGAGCACGACGAAGGAGGTGACGCGGCCGTTGTAGCCCGCGCCGCCCGCCGGGCCGTCCACGAAGGCTCCTATCGCCATTGATTCTGGACTCGCTGGCTGAAGCTCACTCGAGGGGACTGCGAGGGAGATGGGTTCCTGCCGGTATGGTATGGGTAGCTGCTATGTGGGGAACGAACGCGCGCGGAGAGAGTCCTCTCCTTCCCTTCCCTAGCTACCTTGGTCCTTGGGATGGTCTGCCTAGCTACTATTTATTGGAGTAGGATCGAGAGGCAGTGCTGTTGTCTCCTATATCTTCTTGTGTTCGATCTGGTGAGCAATGGCAAAGGCGACGCCTAGCAGCAGAAGAAGAGAAGAGAAGAGAAGAGAAGAGGAGCCCACTGGCTCACACTCTCCCGCCAGTTTGATGCTTCTGGCCGACGGGTTTCTTCTTTGGATTCCGAGACATCACACGCTATCTGCCACTGCCAGCGGTCACACGCACACACAAGTTTTGTCTCGCATCAAACCCGGTGCCTCGCACACTCGCACCTACTATGTGTGTGTGTGTGTGTGTGCACTGGCTCGGTGGGGACCACGCGTCGGTGACCTTGGGCGAGGGCCAACATGCCACATGCGTCGGCTATTCCAACTCCTCTACCTAGCTACCTCATGAATTCATTCTTGGTACATCCACATGCATGGCCAAGCATAATCTTTCTGTGGACATTGGCGATTTAGTTATTTGCATCAAGTATGTGTGCATTGCTGAGTACATTTTCTTGTCCCGTGTCAAATATTTCAACACAGAATAAACATATCTCCTAGCCGGTGGAGTAATTTCATTGTCTTTCCGGGCACATATAGTGGCCCTAATGACACGATTTTCTTTCATTCTCGAGTTTGTAGATTTTGTGTGGTGCTTCAGGTTTTGTGGTGTATCTTCTTTCTTGTTTCTGGACTGATTTAATAAAATGCAATAAATGATATATGAATTTATTCCATGCCGCAGAGGCCAGGGGTCGCACCCTCCATTTCAATAAAATAGAAGAATAACCCCATATGGAAAATGTTCCACGGTCTGACCAATTTGCTCGACACCACACGCCCAAACATTGAGGTTGCACTGCTCGACACCTTTGGTCAATCTGTCGAGATGGAGCTCTAGACTATAATTGAGCGGCTAACATGGATAAGTTTGATGGGTCAGCCAAGGTGTTGCCATGACCGCGTGTTGGCCACCACTCATGCACCACGAGCCTTCCGCACTCTCTCGGCATCACCTCACTTTAACCTCCTCCCTCCCCCCCCCCCCCCTTCGCGCGCTTAATCTTTTATCAAATGTGTACAATTTGACAACATTTTGAAGGATCAAATATGTTGACTAGAGGACGGGGTGAATAGACAAGTGCATATTTCAACCCAATTTAGTCGATTTTGGGGTTTCCTATGGATAGATCGATAAAGTTCTTGTAAAATGCAACTAGGTGAAAAGAACCATACATGGTCTCGCAAGCAAGATACAAGGGTAAACCAGCTAGCCCTTGAATTTGGCCTTGATTATGATATTTATCATGTTCTTCATCATGGCCTTGATCTTGATGTTGATTGTGTAATTGGTCTTGAGGCAGGCATGGGGTTTGAGGTTCCTTATGGTCAATTTTGCCACCAGAGAGAGAGGAGGTAGTCGATGACATCACCGCAGTCGCAGGTGAAGGAATAAGTGTCGCATGTTCCCGAATTGATGCGGCGTCTCCACCCACGCTTACATGATGGCGCTCCCTTGCGCCCGCTCGAACCTACTTCACCCCAAAACAACCGAATCAAGTATTTCCAGCCACCTGGTTTAGGGGTGCTGATTCAGGGAATGCAAGTTTCTTTCCGAATGTCATTTTAGACGGTGCCCCTGTCATGCTGTCCTGCCAGAAACTGCTAGTAGACCAGCTAGCTAGCAACGACTTTTTTTACTTTGCTCTGAATTATTACGAAATGCAAGCAAGAGCAGAAGCTTCTATGCATATCCATCCATTGGTTTGGTCCCTCCCTAGCGATGGTTTGCTTTAGTTTCTCCTTTCATTCTTTTGAAGCAAGACAAACGAATAAAGCAGTATATCTATGAGAGGTACTGGTCATCAGTAAAGTTTCGATACCATCCACGAGCAATGCAGTCTGGAGATACCAAAGAGGAAAAAGAATTCATCGTCACCTTATTTTGCTTGATCAGATGCCAAGGTACAACATACAGTACATATATACCAGTCGATGTTTCTGCCATTCTATGGACAGAAAGACACGGCGTATATTGATGAGAAGATTTCTCTGCTCTAGCCAGCTGTACTGCATCGGTTTGTCTGTCGGTATATTTTTTTACCTTTTTTCTGGAGGAAAATCCATCCGTCAAATCATTCTCTTTGTCTCTTTATGTTGCTATGCAAGTCTGGACACACAAATAAAGCTACCAATGCACTTATCTGCAACTTTGTACATGTGGATCGTCCTGTAACCATGGAGCAAAAGGTAGACCTCGATATATAACGGTGGCATGTCACCTCCATCGATTACTTCGATTATTCATTCACTTCTGCGAATATACATACAAATGCGACTAGGTGGAGTTTTTCCCTTTTTTGCAGATCATCAACTACAATAATATCAGAAACTCTGGAGAGGATTAGAGGTTTGCTTCTCTCTATTTTGCGAATCATAGGCTACAATAATATCAGAAACACTGGAGAGGATTAGATAGCCAACAACAACCGAAAGCGCCCCGATCAACCTGTTCCCCACCAACGAAGCCCAAGGCCCCCCTCCTCGCTCCGGTGGCGGAGAGGGGTGGGGATCTGGATATGCGTTGCAGCTGAGCTGTAGCACATGAACTTCATAGACTTCTAGTGTATAGAAGATCTATTCAAGTGTGTGTTGTGCAATGTTGACGCTGCGTAACTTGATAAAAAGATCCAGGGTTTAGTTCGGAATATCATTGAAGCTTAGTGTGTGTGTGGAGTGTTTATGTGAGCAATGGAGTAGAAAATTTAAACATGGTGTTCATTTGTAGCATTTTGATATAATATAGGTGCCACACTTTCCTCTGACTAGATCATTTCCATGTCTATTCAGATAAATGGTTTATAAATTTAAGTCCCCAAAAGTGCATTGCTTGGTTTCTAGTTTCTACGTACCTACCATTTGCAAACATATGTGTAACTTTCGGTACATATACTCTACCGCATAGTGGCGATACTTCTATGAACTGATAGTAAGCACAATGTCTTTTCTGCACCGTTCTCCGTATTTCTTCTGCACTCCTTTCTATATCTTGACATTGATGATTGATCTGTTCTTCTGATCTGTTTTCAGCTTTCTTTGTTTGCCGAGCCGGAGCTTGATCATATGATGGTGAACATAGCTGCATGTATTTAATGTTTATGCTTAGTCATCGGAGCTTGACCGTATGATGCGAAATGATTTTCTAACTGCAAAGATGTGATGAGCGTGAGAAATTTATGAGGAATGTATTGATTTTCATTAGTCAGTAAGTCAACCCTGATCTCAAATCAATGAGGACTGCAAAACCCCTCAGTGGACGTCCGTGGTGAATCAGCTACTACAGATTGGTTCATCAGAGGTGAATGCAAGTTGCAACCTTATTAAGATCACGAGACCCCAATTCCAACCCACTTAGTGCAACTTGCAACCTTAGATCGCAATTCCAAACACAGTTCGAAACAGGGAGGGAAATTGAACTCTATCTTGCTTATTGTACAAATTTACTTATTACACAGGGCTGGTACAAAATTCAGAACCGGAAATTACATGTATTAACAGTTTAACACCAAACATTCTTGCGCAAAAAATGGAAATTTCAAACTAAATCTGAACACTCCTGTCCAATGCTCTGAATTTTGCAATGTTGTGAAAAGATCTGACAGTTTATCAGGGGAGGAGGTAGTGTATGCCTGTTGTTGGACCACTTCTATCCGTCAGGAGCTTGAGTAGGCTCTCACCACTCTCACTCTCACCCTCGTCCTCAGCCTGCCTTTTAAGAAGAGAGTATGCGCAGTACTCCACATCGTAGACCTCCACACCCGTCCCGAAGCACGCCACCGATGAACCAACAGCCTCACCTGCAAGCAGCTTCAGCTGTTCAGTTCAAATTGGATACAAAATCTGCAAAATTGTTATACTGTCTGAACTGGGTAAACACGACACGTTCGCCACCTCAACTCTTCAGTGTAAGTTGGATATAACAAATCAGCACAACTGTTTATGCTGAATCTAAACTGGACAACCACGATAAGTTACGTGTCTCTTGCGGCTTGATGCTCTCGAACTCAAACTCACCGTGCGTTACTAAAAGTAAGTTCTCGTCGGGATATTTGTCAGCAAGGGCCTTGATTACACTGGCGTATCTAGTTCTTGCCGCCCTGACAGACTCTCCCCACTTGGGTACCTGCAGTGAAAAGATCTGACAGTTTAAGGCATGGTAGATTTATGTGACAAAACTGACTGTCAATGCTGACTTGATAAAGAAGGATTACTGGCTGTGTCAACTATGCCTGCACAAAGGGGGAAAATAACACACAAAAACAGACCTCCGGGTAGAGGGGCTTGGTAGAATGGTCGATGGTTCCTGTTGGTAAGACGGCTTCGAGTTCTGCCAAGTCAGGAAACCACGTGTCGACGCTGGGCGCAACCTGGCTAACAAAAACGCCCATTGCTTCGGCGTTCATCATCTCAGACAATCCATACTCAATTGACACCTGAAATTCACAAACAGATTTACTACCACTGTGAAGATATATTGAATGCGGGGAGAGCAAAGCATGAAAGTTGAAGCTCAACACTACTTTCACAAAATCTGCACCAGACAACGTTATGAACATACTAGCAGTTCTCTCTTCTGATGACCATTAACAGTACTACAAATTCAGAACAGCTGATGGAATGCATCCACATTATTAGAACAAGCAGGTCGTCAATTAGATGTAAATAGAGATATCCGGGTAACTGTGTATATCTCCCGATCATATCATGCATCAAGAGTAAAGCGCTCACCAAACGAAGAAGCAGTCTAGCCCTATACTTTGACGCTAGCCGAGTCAACAGACATATATCTGCCATGAACTCGACCCTTCTGACATGAAAAGTCGGGAAAAAACGTGCACAAGATTCGCTCGCGTCGCGTGTATATCAGAAATTAAGAACGCAAATTGGAGAGCTACACTATTGCAACATCAATATCTGTTCAAACAAGTTGAACCTCCTCGTCTTTTTAACAGTAGGAGCAACTTCAGCTCAGGTGCCAGAAAATTGAAAACGTTAGTTCAGGTTCAAGAAACAGTCAGTCAGTGTGACTGAAACCACTTCTTTCGTGCAGTCTCAAGTTCAGGTTTAACACGGTGCGGATAGATCTTGGAGATAATAATTCTCAAGCCTGAAATCAGAATCTCATTTGATGTTGCATTTCACGCAATGACTGATCTAACTCCTACTAGTACCAACTCTGACGCCAGTCATCATTCATCAGGAACTCGGGATCCAGTCAAGTAAATACTAACGCGGTCATGGACGAACGAACGAACGAATGACGAAAGGGGATCTATCCATCCAAGACAAGACAGTGGAGGGAGGGAAGAAATTAGACCTTGACGCGGGATGTGTCGAGGGGCACATTGGCGCTGGACTCTACGGCGGCGGCGAGCGCGGCGTCGTCGGGCACGGCGCAGAGGGCCGTGACGGCCTGGGCAGCGGTCTGGAGGCAGCGGAAGAAGGGGGATACGAGGACGCGGTGGAGCTGGTAGCCGTCGGCGGCGGCCTGCGCCCGGATGCGCTTGCCGACGGTCCAGGCCCTGAGGATGCCGGCGTCAGTGAGGGGCGGGTCCCAGGGCCGCGGCTTGTTGGCCGGCCACATCGGCTCCGCGTGGTCCAGCCGGTCCCCGTGCCGCATCACCACCACGCGCTGCGGTGCCGCCATTGACGTCAACCTCTCCTCTGTTTCTTCCCCTGTTTCTTGGGCAACAGAAGAAGCCAGGTCCTTTTGAAACAACTCTCTTCTTCTCTCTTTTAAACCGGAAAGGCTGACGTTTACAATTGTGTCTCTTCTTTCGTTTTTTATTTTATATACTTGTATTATTATTCTATAAAAAGTAGTACTGTATAATTTTATGATAATATCTGACTTTTTGAACAACTATTTTCTTCTCACTAATTTTAGACAACAAATAAAGGAAAGATTAAAAAACATTCTTGATAAAAGGATCATGAAGTCTACTTGTGAACAACTCTCTTATGCTATAATTTAAAACAAGCAAACACCATAGATTTAAAAAATGGTGAGCAACTCTTCTAACTCTTTCTCCAATTTAAAACTAACAAACGAGTTAGATAAAAGTTGCTAACCACATAAGTATGCTGCTTAGTTTCTTCTTTTTGCTTTTTTTTTATTTACACGAGAATTATTGTTAATGTTCATAAAGTCGACTTGTGAACAACTCCAAGATGATAAAAAAGGAACGGTCATAATAATCTAACACATAAAATATTTGAAAGAGGTTTGTTCGTTTCTTCTTCTCTCTACCAAACAAGAGACAGAGACAGGTAAAAAGGTCAACCTGTGGTGCAAAGGAAAAACTGATGCTACGTGGCGGCCTCCAATCTCACAACCAATGACCCGACATGACATGACACGATCACACACACACCTACTCACCTGAAAGCGATGTGCACAACAGCCAGGACAACACTTCGATCCAGCACTACTGCCACTTCGGGCCAGGCCCTAACACAGAAAATCTAGGCCCGACCCATTCAAAAGGCCCAGAAGCCAGTCAATCCGGGCCACTTCCTTATTTCACGTTTCCGGGCTACCCGGCCCGACAACTGGGCCAACTTTTCTAGGCCCAGGCATGCTGCTGCCATATACACACATCCTCTGAATTCAATATGAACGGGTGAGCCACACAGAGGAGGATTCAGTGTTCAAATGCAAACATAACAAATTCAGACAAACATATCATCCCCATCCCCTATTTATTCAGACACTACCTCACTGAACAGTGAAAAGGGTGTGTGTCTAGTTGTCCGGGATGAGCAATATGGACCCGGAGGTCTTCCGGGCCTCGAGGTCGGCGTGGGCACGGGCCGCTTCCTGCAGTGGGTAGGTGTGGTTCACGCGGATGCGCAGCACTCCACTGGCCACGTTGGCAAACACCTCACCAGCCGACTGGAGCAGCTCGTCGCGAGTGCCTGTGTAGTGCAGCATGCTAGGCCTCGTTAGGAACAGAGACTTGGGAGCCAGATCCCCCATCGAGATAGGGTCGGGCAAGCCCGAGGACTGCCCGAATGACACCAAGTAGCCGTGGGGCGCCAGGGATTGCAGAGAGGCCTGCATACAGAAACAAATGTCAGGATGATATTGTGCATCTGTAAACTCACACATAAATAAGAGGAAGAGGCAACACAAACTAAGGAGTGTAAAACAGCCTTACCTTGTACGTGTCCTTTCCGACGGAATCATAGACCACATTGACACCTTTTCCCTCCGTAATCTCCTTGACTCTCGTCGCGACATCTTCCTTGGTGTACATGATCACATGGCGACACCCATCTTGGGTCGCATGCGCAGCTTTCTCTTCATTTGAGACGGTTCCGATGACAGTGGCGCCAAGGGCATTCGCCCACTGACAAAGGAGTGAACCGACTCCACCAGCAGCAGCGTGGACCAGAACAGTATGACCAGCTTCGACCTGCAGGGTAATCACAGTCTAATCAAGCTCCCCTGTCATGGCAATCAAATAAATCACGGAGTACTGTTAAAGCCCTGAGCGTATCTCGGGCATAAACACACCGACTAATAACATGGCATTCCATCAAGAAAATAACAGGGCATGCAGCACTCCACTATGCAATAATCAATAATGAGGAAAAGCCCCATGTTCAATCTTACAGTGGGTGGTTTTTAGTATATAATACATTAATACCTTGCACTTCAGCAGTTTAAATAGTTTATTAGGCCTTCAACAAATAACACATACTCAATAATGATCAGGCCCCTGGAGACAGCATGTGTCATGTTTTATACGTCCTGATTGACCTACGCACAATTCTTAACTTTAGGAATTTAGTATGAGAAAATAATAGATATCAGACAAAAGTTCAAATGGAGACTATATGTATTACCAGCAAGCACACTGAAACACTACGATACTCTCTTAGGATGAAACATAGATATATGTACATATCATGTACACATAAAAGTAAGAGATGAAATATACATGTACAGCTAAAGAATGAGGATGCAAAGAGTGCTGTCTGTAAAAGGACATGAGGACGTGTGGACCACCCCACCTTGGATTGCTAAGCAGGCAAGATTTACTCATCCAGTGAAAGATCCATGAACCTCAGATGACAAAGAAGACCTGACTGTACCTTGAACACACGGCGCACTAAAACATGTACAGTCATCCCCTTGAGCATGATAGCAGCCGCCGTCTTATGGTCTATCGAAGAGGGAACAGGAACAGCCACATTGGCTGGAAGAATCTGCTCTTCGGCATAAGAACCCATAGGCTTGCCAGCGTATGCGACAACATCCCCGACTTTCCTGCCGGTGAGGCCAGGCCCTACTGCGGTCACCACGCCAACAGCTTCCATACCTGGAGATGGTTGGAACATGCATAGACCATAAAGCCGGATAGTAGGGTGGAAACCATCATACTAAGAATCTGATAGAAGGTGATATGAAAAAGAAAAAAAAGTGGTCGAGCCAAAGGATATAAGCAATATTCTGAATGTTGTGAAGCATATGCCATGGGACCGAGCACCAATTTTGAGTGAGGAATAAACTGAAGTGAAGCATTTTGTTGTTCTTATGATGAGTACATTCAGTAGTGCTTCCGAGCATTCAAAACAAGCGATGATCCCAGTTAGTTGAGTTTCTAAGATATTGGTGCGTGGCTTCAGACGTGTATGAACTAGGTAAGCGTGGCAAAGGGTTCAGTTTTACAGGCAGGCGTTACCTACATACTACTGTAGTAGTTCCTACCAGGGATGTTCCGTGCGTCCATGAACAAATTAACATGAGCAAGGGCAAGGCATAGTCGAAATTCTCTTTTGATCAGCTTGTGTTTGCTTGGAGGAAGAGAGGTGCAGAGTAATGGGGCCGGCCGTACCTGGTGTGAATGGGAGTGGCGCGGGGTAGACCCCCTTGCGGAAGTAGACGTCGATGAAGTTGACGCCGATGGCGGTGTTCTTGACCCGGATCTCGCCGTCCTTGGGCTCCCCCACCTCCACCTCCTCCCACCGCATCGCCTGCGCATCCATCCACTCAGAAATCGATTACCCCCCGCCCGGCGAAAAGAATAAGAAGAAGAGAAACAGGGGAGGGGGGAAGCGGCGGCGCTTGCCTCGGGGCCGCCGAGCTCGTGGACCCTGATGGCCTTCACCATCTCCGGCGTGTCTGCGGTGGAGCAGCGGCAGCGGAGGCGGGTAGCAGCAGCAGCAGGCTTGAAGGTGGAGGTGGCACAAGGGGAGAAGAAGGAGAGTGGTAATGGTAGTCGAGTGAGATGGGAGCACGTCGTCATCGCTTAGAGCAGCTCTAACAGACCCCGTAAAATGGGCAAACCCGTATAATAACCGCCGATTTGAAGGTTTCGCGTCTATCCGGTCGTCTAGCACGCCCCGTAAAAACGCCCCCCGAATCGTTTTTTGCTGTTTTGGACTACGGAGCGGGTCGTCGCCCCCTACTTGTGCGGGGTGGGAGCGGGGATAGTGGGTGAAACCAGCATCGCCCACTCCACTGCGCGCGAAGCATTTCGCTGAAGCCAACCACCGCCGCCGCCGACCGATCTCCTCCCCCGCGCCCTTCCCGGCCGGATCCCGCTGCCATGGATCGTCCGCAAGAGCCGCCCCGTAGTCCAAAACAGCAAAAAACGAGGGGCCGGAAACTCCACTATGAATTATGCATCACATATTTTGGATGTGCTATGTTTGATGCGAAATTGTTGTGCAAATTGCTGTCTAAAACCCTGTTTCGAGGGGCCGGAAACTCGGACGAGCTAGCAGAGCCCGTATCTCCACCCCGTAAAACAGAATATTCTGTTTTACGGGGTGAGGATACGGGCTCTGCTAGCTCGTCCGAGTTTTTGGCCGACGAAAACTAGATACAGGGCCCTTTACTCGTGTTATACGAGACGAAAAAATACGGAGCCTGTTAGACCTGCTCTTACGAGTCAGTCAGGACGGCGACCTGCTACAGCCTTCCATCGATTCGCCTCGTCACCATCTTTCTTGTTCCACGCTGTCACTGACGTTGGGCACCGGACAAATTGTTGTCAGTGACCCCGAGCACCCCCTATCGACTCTCTACCCCTCCTCGTTCCTCTTTCTCCCCTAATTTAGCATCCCCTCAAATCCATCAAAATAGTCTCTAGCTTACACAAACAGATTGCATGCATGGTCGTGATATAAAGCTTCATAAAACAGATTGTTGTCATAGTGGCTATTGGGGAGACTGGCTTTTCAGAACCTGGATGCATGTGAACCCACTTTTTCAAAAGTGCGTTTGTGATGTAAAAACATGTTTTAAAAATCGAAACACAAAATGAATGCAAAGATGATCTCAAACATGTGCCTTGGACATGAGTTTCGTGACGAAAAAACCTTTTATTTTGCCTCGGCAAAAAAGTGAAATTTTGCAGGGCTATATAGCAGTATATATGTATATATGTGACGTATTTTTTTTTTAATTCTGAAATAAAAAAGTGGTTTCTTCGCGAAAACTTTCTACGCACACAGAAACATGCATACGTACCCCGTTATTTTTATTTCAGAATTTTTTAACATCTGAAAAATGCATTTCTCACCTGGGTTCACGTACACCCAGGTTCAACTGGGACTTTTCCGACTCTGGGTGCATATATTTCATACAAACAGATGTAGTTTATACCAATGGATATCACACTCTATCTTATTCTTGTATTCTTGTTGAACCACTGGTTGATTATGTTCAACCGATCATGTGTGAGTGACCAGGAACTGGGACGACCTGAAAAAGTGTCTCTAAATTGAAAGACAGCATGATATTTTTTTTCATCTTTACTCTTAGTTTTACTCAAAAATGGCACTGCAAGTCCACAGTTGCTACCGATCAGAAAGAGTTTTGCTCCAGTACAACCCCTCCCCAAACTCAACAAAACCCAACCGTATTATTTAGACCCATATCCAAGTCCAAATCCAAAACTCAGTATTCCCACGTATAGGCATACAGTCGCCGCAAGACTGTCCGGCGTGAACACCACAAGACAGTCCGGCGCCACAAGACAGTCCAACGCAAGCACCGCAAGACAGTCCGGTTAATCTCGTTCCCAACGCGATGGACAGTCCGACTGAATTGCACCGGATTGTCCGGGGTGGACTATCCGGCCGTTCGTCGCGCCGTTACGGCGCCGTCTAACCTGCACGCCGCCCCAACCATACCGGTACGGACCTACGAGACATTGCCGAGACTCGCTTCGTCTCACAGTGCCTCGTGGCTGTCCATCACCACCTTGTTGCTCCTCCCGCCTAACGGCCACGACCACCACCGCGCTGACGAATCGCCACCAATAATCCACGTACATACATAATTATATACATACGTATGCGGTATACAATTTAGTTGGATCATACGGGTTTTATACAGGGCTACGTATACCTGTTTAATATTAAACGAAGGGGTATCAAGCGATATTTAAGTTTGCTTTGAGTTTAGGGAAGGGGGTTGTACCGGAGCAAACGCCGATCAGAAATGCATAACTCTCACCGCGTCGGTTTCCACAGGTTTGTCGACCACTCGCAGCAGTTCCACATTCAGATATCCGAAGTTGATCACGCGGCCATCTCTTTCTCAGTCTCAGTTGTGGCAGATCGACAAAATTAAGAGACAAACAATGGGCAAGAAAGACACGAACCGAGTTTTTTCTTTTCCTTTTTTGCGGACTAGATAAAAACCCTGTATTACATCGTTTACATGAACAACATTTTTTTTCTTTCCATTCGCACAGGTGCCGCCGTATTGCCAACCACACCCTTCTACGGCAAGGCAGGGTCAACTAACTTGCTCTCTGCAAACACAGGGCGACACCCATCACATCTCTCTGTGTAAGTCCCCTCATGTCCTATGGAGTTCCTGTACAGCATATGCCGCCTCATCATCTTCCGGAATCGAAACCTGGGAGCTTCAGCGATTCTCAGGGCAACACAGGTAAAAAAGCTCAAGAGAAAGCACTCCTCGTCCCTGCCACCACCGCATACAGCAACACAAGACCCGCCAGCAACTTCTTGGAAGCAAAAACCCTCAGGTTGATCTTCACCCTATGCGCCCTCATAAATTTGAGCAGAGCTTGTCCCACCAAGGCGAGCAGTGAACAAACAGCCACAAGAGCCATCCTCGCAGCATCCTTTGGCCCACCTATCGTCGCCAGCTCACTGCGGTCAAACTTGATGTAAGTTGGCCTAGCTGAGCTATCATCAGCACCATCGTCACAGCCAAGTCGGAGGGCGTCATTCAGCCAGTCAGACACGCGGATCAGGATCCGGGCGAGCCACGCCACTTCAGTCTCTGAGATGGGTCTCTTCATCCAGTCCCCTCTATACTTCACTTCACTAAATTTACTCCTGCCCAAAACGGGATGCTTAGGTGTAAAAATCTCGCCACGCCCCGGGTGCTGCTGCTGTGACTCGTCTAGCGAGGTGTTTTTGTGGTGGGCGCCTTCGATTCGGCCCTGGAAAATCTTTTTCATGCGCGATTTTATCAAATCCAGCGACTGGAGAGCTGATGATGTGTCACCGGGCAGACGTTGTATCTCCAACTCTGCTCGGATCAAGAGGAGCTTCAAAAAATAAATATAAAAGCTGGTATCAGCATCCACCCATCTTAAGATTATGGCAAATGGCGAAAACCTATTATAGACCAAGCACAAAAGGAGTCCCTCAACATCGATACGAACTCTAGTTTCACAAAGTTATAGTCTCAATTAAAATCTAAGGAATGTCACCATACTATCCTCCAGTAATTTACTCGAGCCATTTGCTGATACAATTCTCACTACTAGTGAACCTAAAGGTAATATGGCAATTCTATAACTAAGTTTGATCTGTCCAGCAGTAAACTCCAGTACTATTCAGTAATATACTAACTGACACCCACTGGATATTCAATCAAGTGTCATGGTTATGACTAGGACTAAATAAGCTAAATTACTAATCATACAACAGAATGTGTGTACCTGAAGCAGATGATAAGCACCATCCTCACCAGAACTGAAAAGTCTTAGATCAGAGTTCCTATTCTCATGCAAGAAAGACCCATCTGCATCAGTTTCTGTCAAACCATCCTCCCAGTCCTGAAACAGACCACACAGATTATACAAAATATTTGGCATGGCAACTTCATCATACAATCAAATTCAAACAACAGATCAAAGCTGAATTGTAACCCACCTTTAGCTGTTCACGGATTGATGGCACAAACTTCACTACATCATCTGATTCTGAAGAACATGACGGTCTAGAGTGATAGGCGACATCCACTTTATATAGAAGATCTGCCAGTTCTGAGGAGGAGGACAAGACCTCTAATACCTGGATAAAACAAACAAGCATGTCATTGGGAAAATAACACACATAAGGATGGTACAACAAAAGAATAAATAAAACGTTTCTTCTATTTCATTAATTGCATGTCCAAAATAATAAATAGAACCTCTGAACTACACATTGCCACAATAGTACCAAGGTGATCCTTGGTGGAACAACCATCACATTTTTTAGCACACAAATGTACGGCCAAATTAATTTAGGAAATTACACTGTCAAGTGTTAACAGGAAAACCTTAAAATACTTGGCAAAAAAACTAACAAGAAGCACGTCGGCATGTATGTTTTATATAGATAAAGCATGACAGGTAGGAGGTTTACACTTCAAAAAGACAAAGGTACCTCCTCAGATGTGAAAAATTATGCATAATATGCACATAAATAAAACTAGGCAGAAACTAGCGAATTTGAAAGCTTGCAAAACCAAATATGAATTCATACAGGAGCATGAGCGGACACATGAGCTAATTTCCAAGGGTGCTTCATATAGACATATGCCAAAATTTCGGTATGTTCTCGACCCACAAATTATACATGTGCCAACAGTGGGAATTTCCGAAGCTTTTGATGGATTAAACACTAACCTCCTATATGTAAGAATTTTAAAATATCTCTCTGTGCCATATTGGCTTCCGTGTGACACACGAAAGCATACAGCAAAAAACACCATCATGAACCTAACATTTAGGAGACTAGTAGGAGACTTAACTGTTCAAGAATACATAGATGTACAGAATACAAGAGGTGACAGGTTAGGCATGGTATGCACAGAAATAGAACTGTAGTAATAAAACAAAGTGACTAACACTTGCAAGTTACAAATCAAGCATCCTCGCTTCTCATGTTTTAGTATTTGCACCTACTTTGCATTAAGGACCATCAGGTAACAGAACATTATAGGGAAGCAGCTAGCCCTAAATAAATTTAATGAAGAACTCAATCAATGTCATGTACAGCGTCGGAACAGAAGCAAAACTCAGGAGACAGGGCTAACCTTTAAGATCATGAGGAGCACTGAGGAGACGTCTGAATGGATAAACTTGTGTGCGAAGCCCAGGAAATGCACCACCATGGAGCTATAGAAGAGGTAATTGGACATCACATAGTTGTTCCACGCCGGAGTATACATGAGCTTCTCCTTTTTTGGCACTCCAGCCTGTTGCGTTTCCGTCCTGTTGTTCATGAGCGACACATCATATTCATCCAGCTCCTCTTGCGTAAGCTTCCATGGCTCCATGTACGCGAGCCACACGGAGAAGACCTGTGTGGCGTTCTTGACCACCGCACCAATGGGGCAGAACAAGAAGGCCCTCAGCACAAAGCGGTACATAGGCCTCTGTATGAGGGGATTCCAAAAGCCAACCTGGCTATCAGAGGAGACCACCATGCGCGTATCTGGGCTGCGGGCACAGCAGTTGAGATACATGATGAGCAGCTTAACCGCATCCCCGAGCCCAGGTGACGGCGGCTGGTCACTTAGCTGGGCTCGAGCCCGGGAGGGCAGCTTGAGGCCGAAGGCGCGGTATGTCTGCACGGGCAGCGGCGAGAAGTCGTCCCCGACGAGCCAGAACTGGATGAGCGTGTGGAGGAAGAACTCAGCGCGGGCGAACGGGTCTGCCTCAGCGGCCGTTTGCTCGCTGGCAGTGCGCTGGAGGAGGGTGCCGCTTGGGCGGCGCAGCGGCGGCGTGGACGCGGCTGTGGGCACGAAGTCCCTGAGGTAGGCGTAGAGGAGTTTGAGGTATAGGCATGGCTCCGGCTTGTTCCCAGGCTTGTGTGTGCCGGCGGCGGTGGGCGTGGGCGCGAGGGTGGAGACCCAGGACTCGATGCGGGAGCGCGATTTGTGGGTGGGGTTTGAGGCGGAGGCGGAGGCGGCGGGATCGGCGGAGGAGACGGGGTAGTATGCGAACCAGAAGAGGTAGTACTCGAAGACGGAGAGGTGGAGGTCGGAGCCGACGCGGGCGGCGAGGAGAGGGGAGGCGAGGGGGAGGCCGGGGGAGGGGTCCTCGGCGAGGGCGACGCGGAGCCAGTAGGGGAGGCGCTCGGAGGGGAAGACGAAGCGGATGAGGGCGAGGCGGTCGGCGGAGGCGGCCGCGGCGAGGAGCGGGCCGGAGGGGGCGAGGAGGTTGAGGAGGAGGGTGGCGAGGTCGGGGTCGGCGGCGGCGAGGTCGATGAAGGAGGGGGAGGAAGGGGAGGAGACGAAGAGGCGGTAGAGGAGTGAGGGGAAGGCGTCGGCGAAGAAGGCGCGCGGGTGGTCGGCGGCGTGACGGGCGAGGTAGTCGAGCACGGAGGAGGTGGCGGCGACGGCGGCCGGGGGCGTGGCGGCGTCGAGGACGGCGGCGGCTAGGGCGGAGGCGTCGGTCATTCTCCCGTGGGGGCGGGGCTAGGGTTTTGGATTTGGCAACGGCGGGGAGAAGGTGGGGTCGGATGGACGGCGACCACCGCTTGCGCTTGCGCCTGAACTAGACTAGACTAGACTAGAAGGGCGACGTGGCGTATCAGGAGGAGAAGGCTCCACGCTCCACGCTCGTACCCCTTTGTCGATGTCGCACTTTCCAATTTTCAAAATATGAGAACTAAAATCGTGGACATGTATTATACTGTACCGTGTGTACAAGTAAATTTTCGTTTCAAAATATGAACATATGTAACCTGCAGAAAAACGAAAATACCAAAGTGAATAATATTTCATAACTATTCACATATCATTAGTCTTTTTTTTTTGTCAAGGCCAGAAATTTTCAAATTTTAAGTGAAACTTTACGGATGCATCATAAAAAACATAATATTTGTTCCAGATTTTTTTCGGATTTTTCAAAAACTTGAAAGTGTGAGACCCGGTAATGGGGTGTGGGTGATACTAGTTGCAAATGAGAGTTTGACGCACCTTTGTTTTTCTATTAAATCGCAGATTTTGTGCAACCTAGTGCTTCTATTTTTTTTGTAATATACTTCTGTGTTTAAAAAAAATCTTATTCCACGAATACATACAAATATTCCGAGTATTGTGCAAAGTTTTGGTAGAAAAGCGTTGTATGTTGAGCTATGGAAAAATAACAAATTAGTTGTTGTCTCTAGGATAGAAAATTCAGACTTTTTTGTATAGGTCAAAATACAACGTATTTTCATCCAAAATTTACACCGTACCTTACCTTCAAAATGTTTATATGTATGTGTGCATTTAATTTCATATTTTTTGGAAGCTCACACATGGGTGTGGGTGTTTCCGTCACCGTCTACTGTGCTTTGAGATTCGGATAAAAGGAGGAGAGAGAAAGGAATCTTTCCATCTACCATGGTGGGCATGAATCTCGAGTAATAAATGGGTGGTGACAGAAACACCAACACCCATACGTGGGTGTACAAAATTATTTCCCTTTTTGGAATCACAAAAATGTTTTTCAAATACCCGGTGCTCATGTGCCAAAAACATTTTACGCCTGGTTATAACATCTTTGTTCCAACCGGGCCATTTTCATCCATTTCCCGCCATATTTTTAAATAACACATAGAATTAGAAAATAATAATTTTGTAATAAATAATGCTTAGTTCCTTATTACACCCAATAAACAAATAAACCACAACGTTCACATGCAAAAAATCTCATAATCAAACAAATGATATTGCCGAAAATAAAGAAAGAACACAATTCATAACTAAGCAGTTTAAATTCTATGCAATGATTACTCCTTCTCATGCCTTGGCGATGCCCGCTCATGCTTAATATTATCCGCTTAGAGACGAGCGGATATGTGGGAGCTCAGTGTACATACGAAGAAACTCCTCAAACATTGCTGCCCAAATTGTCATGTTTGGTGATGGAGGATGTCATCACGCTCTTACTCAACGATCATGATGTATGATGTCTACGCACGATTCTATTCTTGTAGACAGTGTTGGGCATTCAAATGCAGAGGTTTGTAGAACAACAGCAAGTTTCCCTTAAATGGACCACCCAAGGTTTATCGAACTGAGGGAGGTAGAGGTCAAAGATATCCCTCTTAAGCAACCCTGCAATTACGATACAAGAAGTCTCTTCTGTCCCCATCACACCCAATACACTTGTCAGGTGTATAGGTGCACTAGTTCAGCGAAAGATAGTGAAATACAAGTAATATGGATGATTGTAAGTGGTAATTGCAATCTGAAATAAAAATGACAGCAAGCGAACATGTAGCAGAACTGGTTGTAAACAGTGTTTCAATGCTTAGGAACAAGGCATGTGGCTCTTATTTTCACTAGTGGACACTCTCATATCATAATTGAATACATAAATATTATCCCTTCATTTTGCCACTTTGAACCATTCTTCGGTTGGATAACAAACACAAATTCACCGCGTAGGGCTGTATAAGCACTCCTTAAAGTTCACGTTCCCAATCTATAGATGGCCCACGCTATCACTTTAAGCATACAAAGATAGTACCAACTAGATACCACAATTCATAAGTATTTCTGTAAATTAAGCTTAAGATTCACGTTCCCAATCTATGGATGCCCCACGCAATCACTTTGAGCATACAAAGATCTTACTAACAAGACACCATAATTCATAAGTATTTTTGTAAATTAAGCTTAAGAGACACACACAAGGTATGCACACTGTCACCTTCACACCGTGGGATAAGGTGTCTCTGGAGATCACATAATACAACCACTTGAGTAGCATAATAGTTGAAGAATACCATCTACTTATTCAACTAGATTACAAAACTCATGATAACATAAAGATTATACCATGGGAGAGAGATAGACCACATAGCTACCGGTAAAGCCCTCAGCCTCGGGGGGGACTACTCCCTCCTTATCATGGGAGTCAGTAACAGCGATGAAAATAGCGGTGGAGTCGATGGAGATGGCTCCGGGAGCAATTCCCCGTCCCGGTAGGGTGCCGGCGTTTTCGCGACGAAGACAATATATAGGCGGAAGGGCGAGGTCGGTGGGTGCCCGAGGGGCCCACACCACCCCTAGGTGTGGCCAGGGGCTGGGCCGCACCCAGGGCAGGTGTGGCCGCCTGCTAGCCCTCCTTCGTCTGCCCTCTGGACTCCGTCTTCGTTACAGTAAAATAGGAACTTCGACTTTTCTTTCGTCCAATTCCGATAATATTTCCTATACAACTTTTATGAAATACAAAATAGCAGAAAACAGGGAACTGGCACTGTGGCATCTTGTTAATAGGTTAGTTCCAAAAAATGCATAAAAATACCACGGAGTGTAAGCAAAACATATAGCAATTGGTGTAAAATAAGCATGGAGCATAAAAAATTATAGATACATTTGCAACGTATTAATGTGCATGATCACACAAGCATTCATCACTTCATACATAATCAGAATATTTCATGTTCTAGCAGGGTGACGAAAAATAGCCTATCGAGCATCACTCGAAATGCTCGCTCCACATCTTTCATGCAAACCTCTTGCCTCTAGTCAAACCTCTTCGTTTTCTATTACGGATTGTCTTCACTAGTCTGGCCTAGTTCGGATACTAGATATGTCATTTTAACCGAGGGCCAAATCACCGTCGGCTATTAAAGTTTACCGTCGGATACTCATATAACCGACGGTTCACCGTCGGATATCTCCCGTCGGCTATGCTCGGTCGGCCATTACAATAGTAGCCGACGGTACGGTCGGATAACATATTTACCTACGGTAACAAGCCGACGGTGAACCCCGTCGATTAGCTTTTTCTACGGCGGTCATTACATCCGGTCGATTTTTCTGATAGTCGACGGTATATTTGACCCGTCATTCATAGTTATAACCGAGAGTAGAACCAAACCGTCGGTTAGTATTATTACTGATGGTATATACATCCCTTCGGTGTTCTTATAACTAAGAGCTAGGCCAACCTACACCGTCCGTTTATGAATTTAATGACGGTCATAAGTCAACATCTGCATATGGTATATCATTGGACTTTCACATATTTGCTTACACCGTGGGGTGTTGTACAAGAGAGAAATGTGATCCAGGCAAGAATATTTTAAAAATATTAGCATTTCAAAAACATCTCATAATTATACAACCACACATGAATGAGGAACACATATTATATTCAGCGTAACCTCACAAAGTATATGTTCATCTAGGAACTGTGAAATACAAAGAGAACAACAACTAATGGTCCAAATATTTTGCAGCACATCTGTTTGTTGAGTGACTTAAAAGTCCTTTGACCTTCAGTAATCTTCACCATCATCACCACATTAATCACCAATTCCATCGCCATCTTGATCATAATGCTCATCGCCATCTTGATCATAATGCTCATCGCCATCTTGATCATAACGCTCATCGCCATAGGTCATCTTACCATAATGCTAAATGCCACTGCCGAAGAACATGCCAAAATATTATTTCTAGTCAGATGTGCATTGAAAGGGACAATAAAAGTAAAACATGATTAGGCGTGAACCGTTTTGGCAGACTAAATTTTCATACTATGCAGTCAAAGTTTAGCAAATTAATATGTCTTCGAGTCTAATACTGCAGCAAACAAGAGATCTAAAATTACATGCTTCGTGCTATAAGGAACTAATAATATGCGTTCTGCAGTATGTTGCAGTGAAACCAATGCATTGTAGATTGTCCAAATCAAACGGCTCTTTTTGGTGTTTGTAGATGCACATGGGATTGCAATTATATTTAGATGGCTGAATCGCTCCCACGAAAAAGAAACGTTTACTGTTTATTAATCGTAGAACAGTCTTCTAGATACTGCCGATGAATACTTGCATAATCTATCAACAAGTCGTGAATTGTAACTTGTACAGGTTTCTGGATACTACCGATGAACACATGCATAGTAATACGTAGTAGTATATTATATCAACAACTCGTGGCTAGTAACCAGAACGACTTAAAAATCAGATGCCTTTTCCGGTTAGAACACCACCGAGCGTAAACATACAAAAATGCAGAGAAGAGCAGAGAAGCCACTGACCTAAATAAGTTTGTCCATGCACATGTCGCACACTACCGTGCGCCGTGCCTCCTTCATCAACCTGTAGGCAGAATACCAGTTAGATCCGTGACCTGTTCAATCAGCAGTTCATAACTGGATCCAGTAATCAGATTTACGGCCTACATACTGTGAGTGCCTGTGCGAGAACATACCAACTCATGGCCAACCAGGTAATCTTTTTGAACATGGAAGCCTCGAAATAGAGCAATGGCATGGCAGCACCGAATATCTGGTCCTTTCTCCTCCGATCTTGAGTCAGCGACCATTATCCGGAATTCCGGATCAACTCACCAGGATCAGACCGCGCCAGATCTAACCAAGATCAGACCGCACCAGATCTCACCAAGATCACGGCAGTCAACTGCAGAAGCACGAAATAGATTAATGACCCACAAGTATAGGGGGTGTATCGTAGTATCTTCGATAAGTAAGAATGTCGATCCCAACGAGGAGCAGAAGGTGTTGACAAGCAGTTTCGATGAAGGATTCACTGTAAATGCTCACATACAAGTGTTCAGGGGGTTTTGATGTAACAGATGAATAAAATATGAGTAAGTAAAGTGCGAGAGTAATAATTGCAGCGAGTGGCCCAATTCTTTTTATCACAAAGGACAAGCCGGTTTGTTTACTTATAATGACCAAATGTTCTCGAGGACACACAGGATTTTAGTCTAGTGCTTTCGCTACATACGGCTAATTAATCTTCATTGTTTTGATAAGTGTTGTGTGGGTGAACCTATGCTAATGTACCGCCCTGCCTAGGACTAATACATTCTTGTGATTATACCCCTTGCAAGCATCCGCAACTACAAGAAAGTAATTAAGATAAATCTAACCACAGCCTTAAACTCTGAGATCCTGCTATCCCTCCTGCATCGATATACCAACGGGGGCTCGGGTTTACGTCA
This sequence comes from Lolium rigidum, assembly GCF_022539505.1. Taxonomy (NCBI): domain Eukaryota; kingdom Viridiplantae; phylum Streptophyta; class Magnoliopsida; order Poales; family Poaceae; genus Lolium; species Lolium rigidum. The sequence goes on along the minus strand of NC_061510.1, from coordinate 9,393,727 downwards.
CTCCGGCAACCCCGCAATTGGCAAACGAGTACAAGATGCATTCCCCTAGGCCCATAAAGGTGAAGTGTCGTGTAGTCGACGTTCACACGACACCACTAGAAGAATAACACCACAACTTAAATATCATAACATTGAATATTACTCAACCATATTTCACTACTAACATTTAGACTTCACCCATGTCCTCAAGAACTAAACGAACTACTCACGAGACATCATATGGAACATGATCAGAGGTGATATGATAATGAATAACAATCTGAACATAACCTTGGTTCAACGATTTCACTCAATAGCATCAATAACAAGTAGAAATCAACACCGGGAGAGTTTCCCCTATCAAACAATCAAGATCAAACCCAAATTGTTACAGCGGTGACGAGGTGCAGCGGTGGAGATGGCGGTGATGATGATGAAGATGATGGTGATGGTGATGGAGATGATGTACAGCTCGATGACGGTGACGATGGCGTCGATTTCCCCCTCCGGGAGGGAATTTCCCCGGCAGATCTCAGCCTGCCGGAGAGCTCTTTTCTCTCTGGTGTTCTCCGCCCCGCAGAGGCGGCTGTGGCTCTTCGCGACATACCCCTAGAGCTTAGGTTTTCGGGACGAAGGCGTACGCGAAGAAAAGGAGGCGAGAGGGGGTTGTGGGCCCCCTCCTCACAGGGCGGCGCGGCCAGGGCAGGGCCCGCGCCGGCCTGTGAGGGGGGCCCATGGAGGCCCTCCTCGGCTCCCCCTTCTGCTCCCTTCGTCATGCTGGAAAAATAGGATTTTTCGTATAATTCCCGTCAATTGTTGATCTTCCGAAATATTGCATTCGACGGTGCTTTTTCCAGCGGAATCACGGCTCCGGTGCGCGATCCTCCAATAATCATGAAACATGCAAAATAGATGAAATAACATAAGTATCATCTCCAAATATGAAATATATCAATGAATAACGAGCAAATTATGATATAAAATAGTGATGCAAATTGGACGTATCAACTCCCCCAAGCTTAGACTTCGCTTGTCCCCAAGCGAAGCCGAACTCGGTAAACGGGACCACATGTTTATGGAGTGAAGAGTCGATAAATCAAATACGGACAAGAAGCATCATATTCATTCACACAAGACATTCTAGTAAACAACTTCCTCATATAACTCAACTTGAAACAAGTATAAGGTAATCACAAATAAAGGTGCATAAGAAATCATAATTGGTGATGGCAAACTTTGTTCTTGGTCAGACAACAGTTAACAGATTATACTTATCTATTGAGCAGCGCTCTCATGTTAAAGTTTATATGGCTCATCTTACATACTCAATCATAATGATCATTGATAACTTTCAAAGCTATATTCATTCAAATAAAACTTGTACTAAACAAGGAAGAATAAAAGACATGATGAAGTAAATCACAATATAATAGTTTGATCACAACAACTCAAATGCTTGCTTGAGATGGAGGGGAATAGGTTTACTGACTCAACATAAAGTAAAAGACAGGCCCTTCGCAGAGGGAAGCAGGGATTAAATCATATAAACCTAATAAAAGTAATATTTTAAGAGGTGTTTGTTGTTGTCAACGAATGGTAGCGGGTACTCTAACCCCCTTGCCAAACAGACCTCCAAAGAGCGGCTCCCATGAAGGACGTTATCTCTACCAGCAAGGTAGATCATCCCTCTTCTCTTTTGTTTACACATGTACTTTAGTTTATTTAAGGATAACACTCCCCCCAACCTTTGCTTACACAAGCCATGGCTAACCGAATTCTCGGGTGCCTTCCAACAATCTCATACCATGGAGGAGTGTCTATTGCAAAATTAAGTTGCTTACTGATGAATCAGAGCAAAACATGTGAAGAGAATTATTAATGAAAGTTGATTAATTGGGGCTGGGAACCCCGTTGCCGGCTCTTTTTGCAAAATTATAGGATAAGTGGATGAAGCCACTAGTCCATTAGTGGAGGCTGCCTAACAAGACTGAAAGATAAAACACCACATACTTCCTCATGAGCTATAAAACATTGACACAAATAAGAAGTAGTAAATTTTGAATTGTTTAAAGGTAGCACATGAAGTATTTACTTGGAATGGCAGGGAAATACCATGTAGTAGGTAGCTATGGTGGACACAAATGGCATAGGTTTGGGTTGAGGTTTGGATGCACGAGAAGCATTCCCTCTCAGTACAGGTCTTTGGCTAGCAAGGTTAATTAGCAAGCACAAAAGTTGAGGGAAACAAACGAATATAAATGTGATAGAAACAATCATGCATCTTTCTTGTAAGCACAAACAATTTTAACTTCAGAATAATAAGCTATGAGCTAACAAGAAAGGAAGACAATGAAACAACTATATGTATTTCTCTTTTCTACTTAAACCTCAAGGTGTTGTTGCTATTGACCAATGCTAAGTTTGCCAAAACTAAATAGATTTACTCAATGCTCCCAAAGTGGTACCAATACTAAAATCAAGATCAATCATATAATAGAGATTGCAAACTAAAATAAGGTGTGCAATATGTAAATGATAAGACTTCTCATTAATATTTCATAACGATAACTCACACCAAGGGATACATGGACAATCAACTAAAGGAGAGATACTTCCATACTGCAACCCATCTTATATGATAACTTCCCTACTCATGATATGACACTACTTGATAGTAAAAAGTAAAAAGGTAGTGATGATGTGATACCGCGGCACTCCCCAAGCTTGGAACAAACCAAGGGGATGCCAATACCGATGATGAATTACTCCTTTGGCGATGGTGGTGATGAATTCCTCCCGCGCTTCTTACAGATCTCCTTCAGCTTCAGTTTCTCAGCTTGGCAATTCTGCACTAAGACTCGAAGAGATTCATTGTTATCTGAAGTTGGCGGTGGCGACCTTGCGATGGATATCGAGTAATATTCCAGCATTCTACGAGTCGGTAATTCTCCTCCTGGAGTATCTCCACTTCTCTTCTTAGAGCCCGGTATTGACCACAAAACTCATCGGTAGTCCGTAGAGCTTCTTCCGGACACGGGGAAAGAGTCGAGGCCAAGAGCGAGGTGGTAAGGGTCCCTGCAAGTTATGAGAGAAAGAACGTCGAGTGTCAACAGATCACACCAAGATTTCCTTACTCCCAACAGCTTGTTGCTCTTGTTTTGACGACACCCTTTTCACTTCTTCCTTCGAAAGCTCTTTGCCCTTGTTGTTGAAGGCCATGGTGCTCCTAGATTGAAAATAGATCCTGGCAGAAACAACTCGAAACAAAACACGTCGAGAAAACGATATACGGACCTCCAGGGGTCCGGGGGATTATATAGCAAAAAATTTCACAACAAACGGAAAGTACCAGGTCGAACCAGAGTCGGAGAGGGGCGACGAGGCGGCCAGCTCATAGGGCGGCGCGGCCAGGCTGGGCCCCGCGCCGGCCTATGGGGGGCACGCCCTCGTGCATCTCCTCCACTCCGTTTCGATCTCGTAATTTTTCATATTTTCCAAAAACAGCAAAAACATTGTTCGGAAAGTAAATCGCGAACTTTTTATTACTTGTACTGTTACTTATTCAAAGTCGAGTTCTGGCGGACTTTCAATTTGACCTTTGATGAAAGCCTCCGGTGTTTCCACTCGAATAACATCAACATCAACATTATAAGAATCACCTGAGATATAATGCTTGAGTCTTTGTCCATTCACCACTTGCGTGGCATTGCCTTGGAGAGAACTAATTTTAATTGCTCCCGAACGATACACCTCCTCAACAACATATGGTCCTTCCCATTTCGAGAGTAATTTCCCCGCAAAGAATGCGAGACGAGACCGATACAATAGGACTTTATCCCCAATATTAAACTCTCTTTTGATAATCCTTCTATCGTGCCATTTCTTAACTTTCTCTTTAAAGAGTTTAGAATTTTCATAAGCTTCACTTCTCCATTCATCTAAAGAACTTAATTGCAGCAACCTCTTATTACCGGCTAGTTTAGGATCTTTATTTAATTCTCTAACAGCCCAATAAGCATTGTGCTCTAGTTCTAAAGGTAAATGACAAGCTTTTCCATAAACCATTTTATAAGGTGACATTCCCATGGGGATTTTATAAGCAGTTCTATAAGCCCATAGTGCTTCCTTCAATTTACTAGCCCAATTCTTTCTAGTTTTATTAACAGTCTTTTGCAAGATAGATTTAATTTCTCTATTTTATAGTTCTACTTGCCCACTAGTTTGAGGATGATAAGCGGAAGCAATTCTATGATTAATACCATATTTAGCAAGAGTTTTTCTAAAACCACCATGAATAAAATGAGAACCTCCATCTGTCATAATATATCTAGGCACTCCAAATCTAGGAAAAATAATGTCTAAAAGCATTCTTAAAGAGGTCTCACCATCAGCACTTTTTGTAGGTATGGCTTCCACCCATTTAGTAACATAATCAACAGCAACAAGTATATGAGTGTTACCTTCCGAAGAGGGAAAAGGTCCCATGAAGTCAAATCCCCAACAATCAAACGGTTCAATAACAAGAGTAAAATTCATAGGCATTTCATTGCGTCTGGAGATATTACCAACCCTTTGACATTCATCACAAGATAAAATAAACTTCCTTGCATCTTTGAAGAGAGTTGGCCAATAAAAACCTGATTGTAGAACCTTTTGCACGGTTCTATCTCCGGCGTGATGTCCTCCATAAGCACTACCATGACATTTACTCAATATCTCTTGTTGCTCATATTCGGGAACACATCTTCGCAGAATACCATCCACTCCTTCTTTATATAAGTGTGGGTCATCCCAAAAATAATGCCTCAAGTCATAAAAGAATTTCCTCCTTTCCTGAGCTGAAAAGGTTGGAGGCAAGTACTTGGAAACAATAAAGTTGGCATAATCAGCATACCAAGGACTGTCTCGCGAGCTCACCTTTATTACAGCCAATTGTTCATTTGGAAAACTATCATTAACAGGAACAGGATCATAAGCAATATTTTCCAATCTAGACAAATTATCAGCAACGGGATTATCAGCACCTTTCCTATCTACAATATGTAAATCAAATTCTTGCAAAAGAAGTACCCATCTAATAAGCCTTGGCTTAGCATCTTTCTTTGTCATAAGGTATCTAATTGCAGCATGATCAGTATGAATCGTAACTTTTGAATCAACAATATAAGATCCCAATTTATCACAAGCAAAGACTACAACTAACAATTCTTTTTCAGTAGTAGCATAATTTCTTTGAGAAACATCAAGAGTTTTACTAGCATAATAAATAACATTCAGTTTTTTATCTACCCGCTGTCCAAGAACAGCGCCTACAGCAAAATCACTAGCATCACACATAATTTCAAATGGTAAGTTCCAATCAGGAGGTTCAACTATAGGGGCAGTTGTTAAGGCTCTCTTTAGAGTTTCAAAAGCTTCCTTACAATCATCATCAAAAACAAAAGGTACATCTTTTTGAAGAAGATTAGTAAGAGGCTTTGAAATCTTAGAGAAGTCTTTAATAAACCTCCTATAAAACCCTGCATGACCAAGAACACTACGAATACCTTTAACATCCCTAGGATAGGGCATCTTCTCAATGGCTTCAACTTTAGCTCTATCAACTTCAATACCTCTCTCGGAAATTTTATGTCCCAATACAATTCCTTCATTAACCATAAAGTGGCATTTCTCCCAATTAAGAACTAGGTTAGTTTCTTCACATCTCTGCAAAACTTTATCAAGGTTCCGCAAGCAACTATCAAAAGAATTCCCATAGACAGAAAAATCATCCATGAATACCTCTGCAATACTCTCACAAAAGCCATGAAAAATAGCAGACATGCATCTTTGAAAAGTAGCAGGAGCATTACATAAACCAAAAGGCATACGCCTATAAGCATAAGTTCCATAGGGACAAGTGAAAGTGGTTTTCTCTTGATCTTTAGTTTTAACAACAATTTGTGAAAACCCAGAATAACCGTCAAGAAAGCAAAAATGAGTATTTTTAGATAACCTTTCTAACATTTGATCAATAAATGGTAAAGGGTAATGATCTTTCTTAGTAACCTTATTAACTTTTCGATAATCAATGCACATTCTATACCCTACAACTACTCTTTGAGGGATGAGCTCATCATTATCATTAGGCACAACAGTCATTCCTCCTTTCTTAGGAACACAATGCACAGGACTAACCCATCTACTATCAGCAATAGGATATATAATTTCAGCTTCAAGGAGTCTTAATACCTCATTTCTTACCACATCCTTCATCTTAGGAATTAGACGACGCTGAGGTTCAACAACGAGCTTCGCATCATCTTCCATATTAATGGCGTGTTGGCAAATAGAGGGAGAAATCCCCTTCAAGTCATCAAGAGTGTAGCCAATAGCACCTCGGTGTTTCTTCAATATTTCCAATAACCTTTCTTCTTCAAACTCGAAAGCTTAGAACTAATAATAACATGATATATTTTCTTATCATCAATATGAGCATATTTAAGATTATCGGGCAATGGTTTTAAATCAAAGACAGGATCTTCCTTTGGTGGTGGTGTTGTACCCGGATCTTCCACTAGGTAAATCATGCTTAAGAATAGGTTGACGAAGGAAAATTTCATCAAGCTCATCTCTTTCTTCCCTAAAAACTTCACTCTCACTATTCTCCAAATGTTGCTGCAAAGGATTACTAGGAGCAAGAGCAATAGATGCACACTTGTTCAACCTTAAAATCACTATTAGGCGAATCAATTTTATAAGGGGTTTTGGTAAATTTAGAGAAGTTAAACTCATAAGATTCACCAGCAAATTTAGTCAAAATTTTCTCTTTCTTGCAATCTATAATAGCTCCACAAGTATTTAGAAAAGGTCTACCAAAAATGATAGGACAATATTTACTAGCGACGAGAACCAAGTACCAAAAAGTCGGCGGGATATTTAATCTTACCACATAGAACTTCCACATCTCGAACAATACCAATTGGAGAGATAGTTTCTCTATTAGCCAGCCGAATAACCACATCAATATCTTCAAGTTCACAAGAACCAATTTCGTGCATAATCTCCGTGTAAAGCTCATAAGGAATAGCACTAATACTTGCACCAATATCACATAAACCATAATAACAATGATCACCAATTCTAACAGATAGCATAGGAACACTAGCTTGCTTGGACTTATTAGGATGCGAAACAATATTAGAGGCATCTTCACAGAAAATAATATGACCATCCTCTACATTTTCAGTCACAAGATCTTTAACAATTGCAACAGCAGGTTCAACTTTTATTTGTTCTTCAGGTTCTATAGGTTCCTTTTCACTTTTATGAACCGCACTATTTATAACGAGTACTCCTTCATTTTAGCAGGGAAAGGAGTTTTTTCAATATAAGCTTCGGGAATAACATGATCAACGGTTTCAACTACAACACATTTATTTATAGATGAATCAATTTTATCTTTATACGGTTCATGATACTTATCAAAGTTCTTCTTAGGCAATTCATAATGAGAAGCAAAAGCTTTATAAAGATTTGCAGCAACTTGAGAATCAAGACCATAAGTAGCACTCATGTTACGAAATTTATCAGTATCCATAAAAGCTTCAATGCATTTATAATCATAATTTATACCTGATTCTCTATCCTTGTCGTTCTCCCATCCTTCAGTATTTTCTTGGATCCGATTAAGAAGATCCCTTTTAAACTCTTCCTTGTTGCGTGTAAATGATCCAGAACAAGAAGTATCCAGCAAGGTCTTGTCTTGAAAAGAAAGTCTTGCATAGAAATTATCAATAATAATATTACCAGGAAGCTCATGAATGGGGCATTTGAGCATTAAAGACTTCAACCTCCCCCACGCTTGGGCAATACTTTCTCCTTCATGAGGCCAAAAATTATATATGCGATTCCGATCTTTGTGAATCTCACTTGGAGGATAGAACTTACAATAAAACCGGGGCACAATATCATTCCATTCAAGAGAATCCCCATTATCCAGTAATTTATACCAATGCGCCGCTTTACCAGACAACGATACAGAGAATAGTTTCTTCCTCACTTCATCCATAGCAATACCTGCACACTTGAATAAACCGCATAATTCATGTAAGAACAGTAAATGATCTCCGGGGTGGACGGTTTCATCCCCTGTATAACGGTTACCCACTACACGTTCAATAATCTTCATAGGTATTTTGTATGGTATTTCTTCCTTACCGGCGCCTCATCCACTACCTTTGCGGTAGTAGTAGATTTCCCAAATAAACACTCAAAAGAAGATCTCTCCATAATGAGTTATAGCAGCGAGGCAAAAATAAAATCAGCACAAACGAGTAGAAATTTCCCTTACCAATTCCACTTACCAATAGCGCTTCACTCCCAGGCAACGGCGCCGGAAAATAGTCTTGATGACCCACAAGTATAGGGGGTGTATCGTAGTATCTTCGATAAGTAAGAATGTCGATCCCAACGAGGAGCGAGAAGGTGTTGACAAGCGGTTTCGATGAAGGATTCACTGTAAATGCTCACGAGACAAGTATTCAGGGGGTTTTGATGTAACAGATGAATAAAGTACGAGTAAGTAAAGTGCGAGAGTAATAATTGCAGCGAGTGGCCCAATCCTTTTTAGCACAAAGGACAAGCCGGTTTGTTTACTTATAATGACCAAACATTCTCGAGGACACACGGGATTTTAGTCTAGTGCTTTCGCTACATACGGCTAATTAATCTTCATTGTTTTGATAAGTGTTGTGTGGGTGAACCTATGCTAATGTACCGCCCTTCCTAGGACTAATACATACTTGTGATTATACCCCTTGCAAGCATCCGCAACTACAAGAAAGTAATTAAGATAAATCTAACCACAGCCTTAAACTCTGAGATCCTGCTATCCCTCCTGCCAGGGGCGGCGCCTCATGGAGGCCATCCTGGGTTGTGGCCCAGTCTTTCCAAATCATTTTTCCTTTTAAACAGTACATTAGGACTACAAAAAATAAAGATATGTGTACATATTGAAATGTTGGCCCGTCCTATCTCGTAGGCTGATGAAATTGGCCATGTCTAAACTGACGGTCACGCTCCGCCACTGCCTCCTGCATCGATATACCAACGGGGGCTCAGGTTTCTGTCACTCCGGCAACCCCGCAATTGGCAAACGAGTACAAGATGCATTCCCCTAGGCCCATAAAGGTGAAGTGTCGTGTAGTCGACGTTCACACGACACCACTAGAAGAATAACACCACAACTTAAATATCATAACATTGAATATTACTCAACCATACTTCACTACTAACATTTAGACTTCACCCATGTCCTCAAGAACTAAACGAACTACTCACAAGACATCATATGGAACATGATCGAGAGGTGATATGATAATGAATAACAATCTGAACATAAACCTTGGTTCAACGGTTTCACTCAATAGCATCAATAACAAGTAGAAATCAACACCGGGAGAGTTTCCCTTATCAAACAATCAAGATCAAACCCAAATTGCTACGGCGGTGACGAGGTGCAGCGGTGGAGATGGCGGTGATGATGATGAAGATGATGGTGATGGTGATGGAGATGATGTCCAGCTCGATGACGGTGACGATGGCGTCGATTTCCCCCTCCGGGAGGGAATTTCCCCGGCAGATCTCAGCCTGCCGGAGAGCTCTTCTCTCTGGTGTTCTCCGCCCCGCAGAGGCGGTTGTGGCTCTTCGCGACGTACCCCTGGAGCTTAGGTTTTCGGGACGAAGGCGTACGCGAAGAAAAGGAGGCGAGAGGGGGCTGTGGGCCCCCTCCTCACAGGGTGGCGCGGCCAGGGCAGGGCCCGCGCCGGCCTGTGAGGGGGGCCCATTTACAAGGTATCAACTTGTCAATGCCTATGGATTGTAGGCTAGGGTTTAGTTGGAAGTAGAGGGCAAGTAGATCTCGAAGGTTTCAGCCGAAAAGTACTCGACGATTATGAAAACTAGGGTTTGTGAACAATGATTCGATGATCTCTTCGTCCTTCGACTCCCCCTTTATATAGGAGGCGGAGCCGAGGGTTTCGCTTTGTACAAGTTACAGAGTCCGGGACGGTTTCTAACTCATCCCGCCAGTTTACAAATAACACTTCCTATTACAACTCTAACTTTCCTTAATATATCTTGGGCTCCCGAATCTTCTTATTCTTCGGGTAGTGGGCCTTCGATAAACCCCGGGTACTATCTTCGGCAGGCCCATTTGGGATGCCTATGTCAGTAGCCCCCGAGATTTTGCTTGAATCGTAGAGTCAGGGAAAATCTCCACTGTTTATTTTTATTCGAGAACTTTAACTTTTTTTATATTTCTTCATATAAAATTCTATATTGTACAGGGATAATGGTAATTGGGGCTAGTTCATCTGACGGATCAGGTACTAGTTAACTGCTCTAGTGGCAATCCGCAAAAACCTACTTCAAGATCACGTCCCCGGACATGATCTCGGGATACTGGTGTAAACTTCGACGAGTGCCGCTTAAGGTCTTACCATTCCGTCGAGTCCCGAGTCAATTTTATCGAGTACCTAACGCGTCCGTTAGGATTTTTCTTTGTATCCGTTGATACGGATAAAAGTAGCGAGCGCGAGTCTTCGGCGATGCCACGCCCGGCAGAACGGATCCGGGGTCTTACCTTCGCAAATTTGCGGCATTCAGAAATTGATCGCAACTTTGGCGTTACGAGAATATATTGTCAAGTGCTTTTCCGGCTGTTGGAATGGCACATTTTATCGAGTCAAATATGACTTATATTGCTCTCCCGATGGGAGTATATGTAGAGTTAATTATAACTCGAAATATACTCTCTTGCTTTTCTATCTTTTTTCTTTTTTAATTTCATCGGGCACGCGAACAGCGTTCCCGATGGGAGTAGCCCCGAGGCTACAGCCAAGAACTTGTGCTTGGTTGTAGGCTCAACATTTTAGTCCACCTTGTCGCTATATTGTCATTATTTCCCGATATGATCTTCTTTTCATCTCTCGGGTGCGCGAACAGCGCTCCCGATGGGAGTAGCCCCCGAGGCTACAACCAAGAACTTGTGCTTGGTTGTAGGCTCCCACAATTTCTATATTGCCATACTCGAAATTTTACTTTTATCGAAGTAGCCCCCGAGCATTTGGGCAAAAACTTGTATGTGACCAAAGGCTCCCGAAGTATTCAAATAACTTCTCCCGTCGCAAATCTTCTTTTTTATCTTTCTTGTCGGCACGCTTCCCTTAGTCAAATTCACTTTATCTCTATTAATAGTCGGGATTTTTCTGCCTTGTGGGTCCATTGTTTCCACCACGTTGACACGTCGTACAAGTGGGGGACACACGTCCTCCGCTTTTCCTGGCGCACGTACGGTAACGCTCTGTTCCATTCCATCTCAGTAAAAATACCTTTTTACCCTTTTATCTACAAGATCCTTTTTCACCACACGATTTCTTCATCCAACGGTGCATTGCTTTGCCCGATTCCTATATAAACCTTTCTTCAACCTCGGTTCACTCCTTCGCTTGCGCCGCACATCTGTTCCTCTTTGCAAAAATTTCCCCTGCGCCCAACTCTCTTTGATCTTCCGCACGCACGAACGTTGCTTTTCCAGTGCCGTTGATGCCACCGCGCACGCGACTCACTCGTCACAGTACTCCAGAGTCCAAGATGGCCGCTGAAGATCTTGAGTGGGAGAGATCTAAAATCTCCAACCAAGACGTCAACATGCTGAAGAGGCTTGGCCTGATGAAGAAAGAGGACGCCATCCGCTTTCCCGGCGAAGAAAGCTACCCAAACCCTCCAATGGAGTACCGGGTTAGTTTCGTTGATCACCTCATCCGCGGCCTTTCTGCCCCAATTCACGATTTCCTCCGCGGCCTTCTTTTTGTTTATGGGATTCAACCGCACCGCGTTGACTCCCAATTCCATCCTCCATATTTCCATTTTTATCACGTCGTGCGAATGCTTCCTTGGAATCCCTCCTAAGCTGGGCTCGTGGAAACGCATTTTCCGCCTCCGCCGCAATGGCTCCCACAACGCCACCTATAACATAGGCGGCGTTGTTATCTGTGTTCGAACTGACGTTGATTACTTCGACGTCAAATTTCCTGATTCTGTCCAAGGATGGCGCAAAAGGTGGCTCTACATACACGAAGAAAGTGCCAATTCTGTAGAACACAACATAATCCCTTTCGACGGAAGTGCCAAAATTCAACGCCGCCGCTCCTGGGATGCGGAAGCTTCCGAAGAAGAGAAAAAGGCGACATAAGCACTTATGTCTCGTATTCACCAGCTTCAAAATACTCGAGGCAAAGAGCTGTCTGGTGTTCAAATCACTGCCTACTTTCTTAGGATTAGAGTGCAGCCTCTTCAGGCTCGCAAAAATCCCCTTTGGACATATGCTGGTGAAAATGATGCCAATAGGCTCTCCAATGATCTTTCTTTGAAGGACTTGGAGAAGCTGATTCGAAGAATTTCCTCGCTGAACAAGACGGATCCTATTCCCTCCTCTTGTCGCGTGGAACCATACAGCTCCGCCAATCCTCTCCCCGAGGTATTTTGTCTTCTCGAATTTTTATCTTGTTCCGAACTTTCCCTGCATCTCATTGTATTGATATCTCTCTAATTTTTCTTTTGTCGCTATTTTCCTGCAGAACCATCCTACTATGGCTTCCCTTCCTCCTCTTCCTGAGGATGGAGAAGTCGAAGAAAGGGGCATTGTCACTGATGACAATCAAGAAGCTCCGTCTTTTGTGAATGATCCCGTGGATTCTCGAAAGTCTGCGGGATCTTCCGAGGACACTACGTCGGTCCAATCTCCTCCTCCCGCTGTTTCTCCAAAAAGGAAAAGGAAGAGGAGTAACGCCGAAGATTCCGGCACTTCCAAAGCCGAAGAAGTTGATCCTCCACAGCAAAAGGCAACTTATGATCCATATTTCGCATCCCTCGTCAGCTCGTGAGTCACCTTGATTTCCCCTTATTTACGTAGTCGAAGTTTTTTATCTTGTCTTGCTTTTTATGCTATTGATCCTCAATCGCAGGTGATGACGAGGAAGAAGTACCAACTCGTGACGTGGCTCCTCGGACGAGCACGTCACACACTTTGCTTGTATCGGAGACGGTAGTTGAAGGAGAAGAATCTTCGCCTCCTCAACAAAACGTCGTCACCACCACTTCTCCTTCAAGCCCCCTTGCTTCTTCACCAAAAAGGACAAGGGTTGAAACGATCATCGAGCCTGCCCCTCAATTGGGCAGCTCTTCGACCTCGCTCTTGGATGATGTAAGTTTGTCGATATCTATATTTCCTCTATTTTGCTTTTTCATGCTTTCACTCTTTTTTCATGCCGATGTTTCTCTTGCTTTGTTCTTCTTTGACAGCCCATGATCAAAGATCTTATCCGCATCGGATCCCAATTCATTGGGTACCGTGAGCATGCTAACAGAACTGAAGGTAACAACCTTTATACTTGCCGTTTTTTCTGACTTTTTGCTCTTGTTGTTTGTCGCAATTTTTTGATCTTTCCTCCTCCTTTTTTTTATCTCGACAGAGAAACTTGCAGAGGCCAACAATCGTGCCGACGCACTTGCTCAAAAACTGGAGCAAAGTGAGGCGGCTCGCAAGAAAGCCGAACTTGTTGCTAGCGAAGCTAAAGCCGAGGCTGATGAAGCCAAAGCAAAAGCTGCTAGTGTCGAGGAACTGCGAAAAGACTTAAGGATGCTGAATCCGCTTTAAACGAGCGAAAGCTGCACAAGCTGCTCGTGAGCAGGGGATCCTCAAGCGTCTGAAGTCACAAAGTCGACGTACTTTGAGTAATATTATCGATCCCTTCTATTTCTTAGTGGACTTCTTGTTTCTTGTTTTTTGATTAATGTTTTGTTTCCTGTGGCAGCCCAAACAAACCAAGATTTTGATCTGGAAAATCCCGACAATGACCCTCTCCTTGACGCACTTTCTTATCTGGAGCTTCATGGGTGCGGTGACCCAGCATACCACTGCATGTTGTAGTATACAAGTCGTTGATATGATCTTTGTGAAGGGACTTCCTCACAAATTGCCATATCCCTCAGAGTGGTACAACAGAAACATTGCAGGTCATAACACTCCATACTTTATTACAAACATTGTCTTACAAGTTGGTATTCTCACAGGTCCTATGAGAACACCCTAAGAGACTACTAAAGTACCATTACAACTTATACTAAAGATGAAAAGAGCTCAACAACTTATTTAGGTAAGTTCTACGTTGCTCGGCTCTATGATACTAAGGTATGTCACTACTCCTCCACCTCCGTGTCATCCGGTCCGTAGACTATCCCATAGTCTACGCCTTCCACTCCGCCGGTAAGATCGGGTTCTTCGTAGACCAGCTCGTAGCTTCCTTACGGTGCTCCATCGTTGATAGCCTCCACTTCGGGATCACGGTCTAGCAAGGGTGTCGAAAGAAAGTGAGTACGAGAGGTACTCGGCAAGTTCTAAAAGAATAAAAGGTGTTTGATGCACTAGCTACGACCATTGATCGGGAAATCGCCGGTCAATGCATGTTTTGAAAACATTTCTTCAAAAGGTTGCTTTTATTATGAAAACTATGCCCGTCGGTCTTCACGGGTTGACCAGAACTTCGTGGAGTTCCTTTCCTGCCGCGTTCGCGGTTCCTTCCCGGAACAAGGAGTGACGGCCACAATTTGATACACTCTGCGGAGGTGCGTTACTTTTCCCACAAGAGATCTCACCCTTTTTGCCATCCGCGAGGACTTGCCCCCGTTCACACTTCCTTTGGTGTGAGGCCAGGTATAAAGATCCAAGCCCACACCGCCTTCTCCGCGACTGCAAACCCACCCTTTTGTCCGACCGTATACCTCCAGTAGACTTCCCCGATAATACGGCTTTACTCATGGTATACTCCGGACAATCCTTCATAGATCGGAAGAGATTAACATCACCAATGGATGGGGATTTAAAAGGATTTCCCAACCTATTGCGGCGGTGCCTCCGGCACCCCACCGTCTCCCCGATCCGTTGGCGTGCGAAGGGAAAAGATACGGCTGGCTTTTCAGAGCCATTATAGATCTCATGGTCAACGCGGTTTGTACGGCGCTAGAATCACTTGGACGGCATTGGTAATTTAATCCTAGGGTGATATAACCCATTGCAATGGAACCTCCACCATATCAACACATACCATGGTTCCATTGCCAGCCACATAGTCATATTCATAGTTGGAAATTAACATTTCATTTGCGATGCGGGAATGATAAGTATATAGCTTTGCATTAAAAGTAGTAGAAGATAATCAAGTTGACATGAGCAAGGGTGAACTTGCACTGTGGATCTGCGAGATAGTGCGGTTCAATGCGGTTGATGGAACCTGGACCTCGGGTTACGTAAGAAGCATCATTGTCCGGTAAGGACAATGTTATAAAAATCCAAATAATGCAATTATGGATGTATTATTTTATGTTGAATCCCTTTACCCCATTGAGTTATGACAATTTAGGGTTGTATTTAAGATTTATGTCTTTGACGGTAATTTACAATTGATTTAAAAGTATTAATCATTGTAATTCACACAAAGTACAACAATTTAAAGTAACATGAGTTTACTTGGTAATTACCTTAGTCATTCCAAAATAATTTGAAATTATAGATTTACCTCTATAGTTTTTGGAATAAAAGGGAATATAGTAGTTTTATGGGAAAAATTCTCTGGTTCAAAAGAGATGACTTGGAATAATAGAATCTCATTTTGAAATGTTTGAAAATAAGTTTTTGAACTTATTTGAGATTTTTCCTTGAATTTTAAATACAAGGAAATAATAATTGAAAATTCCAATTGATTATTTAAATTCTAAAAATTCATGATTTTGAATTTGTTTCATAAATTCCATTTCATATTTTATTCTGGTTAAGATTTATTTTTCATTCATAAATCCAATTTTTATTGGATTTTTAGAGTGGTTTATGATTTATTAAAATTTGTGAAAGTTTTGGTCTTTTATTAAATGTACAAAGACCAAAATACCCCTCTGGACCCATATTGGGCCCAGCCCAATAACTTAGGCCCATGGGACAGCCCACTAAAGCTTGCCCCATAGCGGCTTGGTGGAGCCGAACGGCCCACCGCACTCTCACTCACTCGGCCCTCTCACTCGCTCGACCTAACCCTAATCTCTCTCGCGACGCCACGGCGATGGCGTCGCCGCCATGGCCGCCGCCCTGCTCCGGCCATCACCGGCCTCCTCCGCCGTGGTCACCTACCGATCTAGAACCGCCTCGAGCGAGATCTATCGATGCTGTCAGAGCCGTTTCTCTCCTCTCGTCCTCTCTGGCGAATCGCCTCGGTGCGGATCTCTGGAGAATCGCCATGGGCGATCCGGTGGTCTCAGACAAGCTCTCGCCTTCGCCGTCGACGTGTGCGCCTCCGAGACCGACCTGGCGCGGGTGCTTGCTCGCGGCGCTGTGCCGTCGTCTCCATGCTTTGTCTTCTTGTGGTGGTGTTCGTCGGCGTAACGCCGGCGACTTCCACGGCTTTGCGGCTGCTATGGCCGCGCGGGCACTTGCCTCGCCATGCCATAGTTTACGCCTCCGGGCGCGGGTAAGGTCTTTTGCTCCTCCTCCTTCTCTTACGTGCGCCTCCCTTGTCCTTGTTCTTCTTCCTCCTCATGATCTGTTGCTCTCTGGTGGTCTTGTGATCATCTAGAGTTATGCTCTTGCTTGCGCAATCTTGCTTGTAGCTTCGGTTTCTTGCAAGCTCATGGCTCAATTACCGTTTCTGAGTGCTGGCACATGCTTCTTTGCTTGCTTGTTCATGCTATGCTTGCCTCTCTTCTACCCCTAGCTTGCTTATGGCTTGATATACCCTGTTGTTCATGCTTATGGGCTTGCTATGCTTCTTGGACTATTATGCTTGCTTGTCTAGGTGCACTTGTGATGCATCTGTGACACTTGTGTGTGTGCCAGAGGTGCCTGTGATATAATTCAGTACTACTACTGCAATCCAATGATCCATTGGATCATTTCTTGCTTGTTGGCAAATCCCTTTGTGTAGCTTGGCTTGCTATGATTGATCAATTTGATCAATTGTTTGTCAGTGATTGCTTACTGGCTAACACTGTGGTTATATGGTTCACTTATTTGGTGATGCTGATGCTCAAGCATCACTTTGTCTTTGTACTTACTTGCTCTAGTGGCTATGAATTAAGTTGTATTGCTTAACGGTATCTTTGTTGTCATGCTTAGCATGGATCTGTGATAAATTCATGCTTAGATTACTTAATTATGATGAGCTGCTTATGCGGTGATGATTTAAATGTCTTGCTTGTATATGAGTTTCTTGTTCATGATTCTTTTACAAGCAATCAAACTCCGAATCCATTTACGGATAGTGATGTGGTCTATTTGGCTTGCTCTTATTTGGTGCTAAGTGTGATGTGACCTCGGTAGCCTTGCTGCGATTGGTTGCTCACTTAGTTAGTTGGATCTTGTGGCTACTCATCTTTGCTTGCATATTAGGGGATCATAGTAAGTATGAATGCCAATATGCTTGCTGTGAAGAAATCTAGGGTTTTACTGATGGTTATGTGCCTAGGATTTTACTGTGTAGTCTATACTAGCTGCTATTTATTGCAACACATCTCTGGTGCTATACGTGCATCGAGATCTTGCTTACGTGCACAAGATGCGTATCCGGGTGGTTTCTATTTTGGTGGCTTTTTAGACTAGCGGTGATCCTTGGTGAAAACCAAGTGATGATTCACCACTGTTGAGCATCTGCTCAACCCCATGACTATGTCATGCATATGATGGATTAGATCCATTGGATCTTCTCCGGGATCTTGGTATACCTTGTTCCGGCTCCTAGTATGAGATTTTGTGTTGATGCGGACTTGGGGTTTACGTTCACTGACCCTTCACCTCCAGATTCCGGTTGATCTTCTCGGGTCACCATGATTCCTGGTGGCTAAGTTGGTTGTGTTGGTTTCTGTTCTTGCTCAAGAAGCTGGATGAGCTGAGCTTGTTCTTGCTTCACCCTTACACTGGTGAATCCTATCACGGTCGGTTGGTTCTAGTTTCTAGGGTTTGTGCTCCTTTTATATGATCCCTACTTCTATTCCTGCATTGACACACAAGCCTGGCATGCTTGGTGACTATGCTTTTGCATGGCCTTGCTTTGTTGCTGCCTGACACACTTGAGCTGTGTGCTCTCATATGCTTGAAACTTGAGCCCCTACATGTTGCTCGGTTTTAGTCTGCTTGATCCTATCTTGTCTTGTCCCTGGTTTTGGACAAGCACAAGTGTCTTGTGACTTGGTTACTGCCCAAGCTGAAGATTGTGTCACTTGCTAGCTGTCTAAAGCTGAATCTTGAGCTAACACTTATATTACGGCTAGTGTTTGTGATTTGTTTTGCGAGGTTTTAAAGTTGAATATGACCAGAATATATTCTTCAAGCATTTAGTTTAGGTTTTAGTTTAGGAATAAACTTGTAATCTTCCTTTTTATTTCAGTTTATTATTCATTGATTCTTGTATCAAGAATATTGTAAAGACTTTGTAATCTGTGTTGATATCAATAAAGCCCAAGGTTTTTGTTTATGAGCTTTTTGATTATGTGACATTTATATTCTGAAATAATCATTGTATTTGTGATTCACTTTGAAATTCAAAGTGATTTGAATTAATAAGTTGTTTGAATTATGAATTCCATTTATATTGTTCAATGTTTATTGTTTAATGTAATGACACTTGTCAAATGAAATCAATTCCCCAAATCAACAAGATACAAAAGAGATCATGTCGAAATTTCCCTAACTCACATTGCCTAACCCTAAATGCAAGATGAGAGAGAATCTCGATCCCTCTTAGGTTTAGTTGCAATAAGGCGCGAAAATTTCCCCGTTTTGCGATGAAATGCACATCCCATTTCTAAATCTACCCTTCGTTGTTCCTAGGTTACGGGTTATTACGGCCTCTCCCCCTTAACGAAACTTCGTCCCGAAGTTAAGATTGGTACTCGAACATCTCGGGGTAAGACTTCTGAGTTCTTCTTCGTTTCCCAAGTAGCTTCTCGCTCGGGATGATGTTGCCATTGCACTTTGCGGTATTTGATTGCTCTGTTTCTTAATTTCTTCCATTGTACTTCTAAGATCTTTTCGAGGCCTTTCCACATAAGTTAGGTCAGATTGCAATTCTATTTCTTCATATGTGATAGGATCATCCGGTGCCTTCAAACATTTTACGAGTTGTGAAACATGAAATACATTATGAACTTGACTTAGTTGTGCCGGTAACTCCAACTCAAAAGTCTGTTCCTCGATTCAGCTGATTATCTTAAATGGTCCAATATATCGAGGGCTTAACTTTCCTTTCACTCCGAACCTTTTAAGTCCTTTCATTGGGCTAACCTTCGGATAAACCATGTCTCCCACTTTCGGTTCCCAATCTCTTCTCTTTAAGTCGGCGTAACTCTTCTGACGACTCTGAGCTATCTTGAGTCTATCCCGGATCACCTCGATGACGTCTTGTCTCTCTTTGATGTAGTCCGGTGTAAACTCCTTGTTTTCTCCGGTTTCAAACCAACAAATTGGTGATCGACACTTCCTTCCGTACAATGCTTCGTACGGTGCCATCTGAATACTACTCGATAACTATTGTTATATGAGAACTCCGCTAAAGGTAAATGATCCTCCCATGAGCCTCCAAAGTTCAGAGCACAAGCTCTAAGCATGTCCTCAAGTATCTGATTGGTTCTTTCGGTTTGTCCTCCGGTTTGTGGATGATATCTTGTCTTGAAATCCAACTTGGATCCCAAAGATTCTTGTAGTTGTTTCCAGAATGCTGATGTGAAAATCGAACCTCTATACGAGACTATCTTCTTTGGTACTCCATGTTTACTCACAATTTCCTTCACATAAATATCCACAAACTTTTATGCGGTATCTTTTGTGTTTACGGCTATGAAATGAGCGCTCTTGGTAAGTCTATCCACTATTACCCATATCATATCCTTCCTCTTATTAGTCATTGGTAAACCGAGTAACAAAATCCATTCCGATTTCATCCCATTTCCATTCCGGTATCTCTAGTGGTTTGAGTAATCCCGCGGGACTACGATGTTACTGCCTTCACTCGTTGACATGTATGACATTCGAGACATATTGTGCTATTTCTCTTTTCATGTTGTTCCACCGAACATCTCCTTCAAATCCATATACATCTTGGTACTTCCTGGATGTATGGAATAAGGGGTTTCATGTGCTTCTTTTAATATGATTGTCTTCACTCCTGGATCATCGGTACACGAGATCCTTTTATGGAAATATAATGAATCAAAATCCCCTAGATGGAATTCCGATGGTCTTCCTTCGCCAATCCTCTTGATTTCCTCTTGAATGAACAAATCATCCGCTTGCTTTCGGATAATCTCATATTTCAAGTCTGAGTACATCTCATCCATAATCCTCATGGTTGCTATACTTCCTTTGATATCACCTTGAATAAACAAGATCCGAGC
This sequence comes from Lolium rigidum, assembly GCF_022539505.1. NCBI lineage: Eukaryota > Viridiplantae > Streptophyta > Magnoliopsida > Poales > Poaceae > Lolium > Lolium rigidum. The sequence continues at coordinate 9,373,273 of NC_061510.1, read as the reverse complement.
ATCTTCTAACTCCTTCGAAGTTCCTTTGGAATCTCCCATTCCGTAGGTTGATTCTCGGTACTTTTCCTACTTAGGGCATCTGCTACTACATTAGCCTTGCACTGGTGTATAGTTGATCTTAAGGTCGTAATCCTTAATCAACTCCAACCATCTCTTACGTCTCATGTTTAATTCTTTACGGGTGAAGAAATACTTCAAACTTTTGTGATCGGTGTATAACTCACACTTGGATCCATATAGAAATTGTCTCCAACTCTTCAAAGCATACACAAGCTGCCGCTAACTCGAGATCATGTCTTGGGTAGTTGTGTTCATGTGGTTTCAAGCTTGTCTTGATCCATAAGCTATTACCTTCCGATCTTGCATAAGAACACATCCAAGTCCATTCTTGGAAGCATCACAATACACCGTGTAATCCTTTCCAGATTCGGGAGCTGCTAATACCGGTCTTTGTGGTTAACTTATCCTTGAGTGTTTGGAAGGCGGCTTCACACTCATCGATCCACACAAATGGAGTATTTTTCTTGAGTAACTTGGTCATTGGTCCTGCAATCTTCGAAAATCCCTCTATGAATCTCCGATAATAGCTCTGCCATACCAAGAAATCCTCGTATTTCCTTAGCATTTTTAGGTGATTTCCATTCCAATACGGACTGAACCTTGCTTGGATTCACCGCTATGCCTTCTTTGGTTATGACATGTCCAAGAAATTCAACACTATCCAACCAAAATTTGCACTTGCTTGAACTTTGCATATAGCTGATGTTCTCTCAAAGTTTGCGAGAACTATCTTCAAATGTTTGGCATGTTCTTCTTTATCTTTGGAATAGATTAAAATATCATCTATGAACACTATCACAAACTTGTCCAAGTACTTCATGAATATCTTGTTCATCAAATTCATGAAAATTGCTGGTGCATTGGTTAGTCCAAATGGTACAACCAAGTATTCATGGTGTCCATACCTTGATACGAATGTTGTTTTTGGTACATCTTCCTTCTTGATCTTGATTTGATGGTATCCTGACCTTAAATCTATCTTCGAGAAGACTCCTGCTCCTTGAACTTGATCAAAAAGATCTTGAATTCTAGGTAAAGGATACTTGTTCTTGATCGTTACATTGTTCAAATTTCTATAATCTCCACACATTCTCTTTCCTCCATCTCTTTTATCCACAAAAATCACTGGTGTACCCCATGGTGACACACTTTCTTGAATAAATCCCTTCTGTTCCAGTTCATCTATCTGAGCTTTCAGTTCCACTAACTCCTTTGGCCCCATCTTATATGGTGGTTGTGCTATTGGTCTTGTGCACGGAATCGAGTCGATTGTGAATTCGATCTCTCTATCGGGTGGCATTCCTGGTAGTTCCTTAGGAAATACATCCTTAAACTCATTCACTACGGGAATATCTTCAATTCTCACTTCTTTCGGGCTGTTGAGTTCCAATCCAATCTCTAATTCATCTGTACTTATCTCCTTGGAACACTATTCTACCTCCGATGGAGTCGCGAAGTGATCTTGTTTTGTCTCCACGAGTTAATCACCGCTCCATTTTACGTCAACCAATCCATCCCTAGGATGAGCGATATGTCTTTCATGGGTATGATTAATAAGTCCGCGAAATACACACGAGTCACATATGGTTAGGACTTGTGCTTCTTTCACGTGGGTCACTAAGATCGTTCCCCCGCGGATAGGACGGTTATAGGGGTTTCTAACTTAGAACATCTAAGCCCGAATTTTTCCACAAATTCCAATGCAAGAAATGATGTGGTTGCTCCGGTATCAAATAATACTTTGCCGGGATGAGTAAGAATGCTTAGCGTACCTAAGACTGTTTGATCCGACTCTTCCGCTTGTTCCAAAGATGTGCAATTCAGCTTTCCATAAGGCTTTCCCTTCTTGTTGTTGTAGTTATTGTAGTTGCGGTTGGTGTTGTTGTTACTGTTGTTGCGGTTGTTGTTGTTGTTGTTTCCACCTCGTCCTCCGGAGCTCGTCCGTTCCCGGACGCCTTGTTTGGACAATCCGGCTTGATGTGTCCTTCCTTCCCACAACCATAACGAGATGATTACGGGTTTACGGCAATCCTTACGCAAATGACCTCTCGAGGCCACAATTGTTGCGAGATGATGCGGTTAATTGGGTTCGACTCGACCTCCCCGATTGTATTGATTACCGGTGGTAGGTCGATATCGAGGTTTGAAACTCCGATCGGGTAGTGGTTTACTAATTGGGTACTTCCTTGGCTCTATACGAGCCCTCTTCCCCTGTCCTCCTGGACTTGCCTGTAGTCATCCTCGAAAGTGATTGCCGAGTCAATCAGTTCCTGGAATTCGGCAGTTCTTGCCAACCTCAGTTGCATCTTCATGTATGGATTCATGCCTTTCATAAACCGCTTCTTCCGCTTTTCCTCTGTATCCACATCCTCAGGTGCATATCTGGATAACCTATTGAAATCCCGAACATACTTGCATGATTGGTGCGGTATTGCATCTCGGTTCTTCAAATTCCCTCTTCTTCGGCTCCACCACGGCTGTCCGGAACATGAGCATCCCGAAACTTCTTCTTGAACTCCTCCCGGGTGAATACCTTATCCGGAGGGTGTCTTGCTACAAGGTTCTCCCACCATGATGCTTGCTGGTCACGACAACGGATAAGTGGTATATCGATCTTCTCCTCATCGTTGCAACCAACGGTCTTCAATTTCCGTTCGGTATCCATAAGCCAATCTTCGGCGTCCATTGGTTACGGAGCTGATGTGAATGGTAGTGGTCTTGCATTTTGGAAGTCCGATAGTGTTACTCCCTTGCCTTCATTACCCCTCTCATTGATGACATGGGTAAAGAAATCCTGCATATTCTTGCTCGACTTTCCTGGTAACGCCTTCGTCTTCCTCCATTGACCTCATATACTTGTTGGAAGTCCGGGTGCAACATTGGGTGTGGTGGTGGTGGTGCGTTTTACTGCTCTAGCTGCTGCATCTGCCTCCTCTTTTTCTCTTTCTTCCCGCTCTCTGCGAGCCTCTTCGGTTTCTACTAACGCCATTTCCCCCTAGTCCTGTAACAAAGAGCGATTACTCATAATTACACCATGCGAATGTTTTCTGAGCTCAACTCATTGCCCAGTACTAGTCACACAATTAAATCAAGAAGCAAATCCAAAACAAACATTTATTATGTATATACACCGTATAATACATAACACACTCACAAACTTATATTACATGTGGTATATATAAACCACTTATTTGGCTCCAAGCCCAAGCCAACGGGAATTTAAAATACGTTCTATTACAATACCACCTAGATTACTTTATTCTTCCTTGGAGCTCTACTCCTCATCGTCTTCATTCGCCTCCGCGTACATCCCTGGGGTCCAACCGGTACGGCGACTAGTCTTCCGAACACCGTCCGGAACAAAGGTCCTTCCGAGTAGGTATGTAATCTGAATCGGACGAAGTGCCGAGACAGAGATCTGTCATTCCAAAGTAACTAGATAAAGACTCATACATATCCCCAGTGGAATACAGTGCCTCTTCTCCAGTCATCCATGGAGGATTCCTATTCACTTGACCCCTCATCTTCTTCTTCTTCTTTTTCTTGGTTCCAGAACTCTCACCTACTTCGTCCTGCGATGGTTTAGATATGCCCATCTCCAAATCTAAAGAAATGGAATCAGTACCTTTCTCTTCCTGCTCGTAGTGTTGGTTAACATTTGGGTTAACCGCATCACTCTCATCTCCTGTATCACATGGAATTGGCTCCTCCTCATCACCGAAAGGTTCCCGAAACGCCAACCCGTCGAGTTTTCAATCGGTGACTCCGAGCAATTTATGTTCCATGAGTGGTCTCCCCCATATCCAGT
>NC_061510.1:9043660-9069305 GCF_022539505.1 Lolium rigidum | reverse complement strand
ACAGCTAATCCTCAATCTCTTATGAGAATAATAACTGTTGTTAAATGCTTATGCATTAAAGAGGAGTCCATTATCTGTTGTCTATGTTGTCCCGGTATGGATGTCTAAGTTGAGAATAATCAAAAGCGAGAAATCCAATGCGAGCTTTCTCCTTAGACCTTTGTACAAGCGGCATAGAGGTACCCCTTTGTGACACTTGGTTGAAACATATCCTATGCAATGATAATCCGTGTTAACCCAAGCTAATTAGGACAAGGTGCGAGCACTATTAGTATACTATGCATGAGGCTTGCAACTTATAAGATGTCTTATACATAACTCATATGCTTTATTACTACCGTTGACAAAATTGTTTCTTGTTTTCAAAATGAAAAGCTCTAGCACAAATATAGTAATCAATGCTTCCTCTCGCGAAGGGCCTATCTTTTACTTTATTGTTGAGTCGGTTTGCCTATTCTTTCTATCTTAGAAGCAAACACTTGTATCAATCGTGTGCATTGATTCTTACATGTTTACTTATTGCACTTGTTATATTGCTTTGTGTTGACAATTATCCATGAGATATACATGTTGAAGTTGAAAGCAACCGCTGAAACTTATATCTTCCTTTGTGTTGCTTCAATGCTTTTACTTCAAATTTATTGCTTTATGAGTAACTCTTATGCAAGTCTTATTTGATGCTTGTCTTGAAAGTATTATTCATGAAAAGTCTTTGCTATATGATTCATTAGTTTACTCATTATCTTCATCATTGCTTCGAATCGCTGCATTAATCTCATATGCTTTACAATAGTATGATCAAGATTATGATAGCATGTCACTTCAGAAATTATCTTTGTTATCGTTTACCTACTCGAGGGCGAGTAGGAACTAAGCTTGGGGATGCTTGATACGTCCCAAACGTATCTATAATTTATTATGTTCCATGCTACTTTTATGATGATACTCACATGTTTTATACACATTATATGTCATTATTATACATTTTCCGGCACTAACCTATTGACGAGATGCCGAAGAGCCACTTGTCTGTTTTCTGCTGTTTTTGGTTTCGTAAATCCTAGTAAGGAAATATTCTCGGAATTGGACGAAATCAACGGCCGTGGTCCTATTTTTTGCACGAAGCTTCCAGAAGTCCGAGGGAGAGACGAAGTGGGGCCACGAGGCGCCACCACAACAGGGCGGCGCCGCCAGCAAGGGTCCCGCGCGGCCCTGTTGTGTGGGGCCCCCGTGGTGCCTCCTGACCTGCCCTTCCGCCTACATATAGTCTTCGTCGCGAAACCCCCAGTACCGAGAGCCACGATACGGAAAACCTTACAGAGACGCCGCCGCCGCCAATCCCATCTCGGGGGATTCAGGAGATCGCCTCCGGCACCCTGGCCGGAGAGGGGAATCATCTCCCGGAGGTCTCTTCATCGCCATGATCGCCTCCGGATCGATGTGTGAGTAGTTCACCCCTGGACTATGGGTCCATAGCAGTAGCTAGATGGTCGTCTTCTCCCCATTGTGCTATCATGTTAGATCTTGTGAGCTGCCTATCATGATCAAGATCATCTATTTGTAATCCTTCATGTTGTGTTTGTTGGGATCCGATGGATATTGAATACTATGTCAAGCTGATTATCAATCTATAATATATGTTATTTATGTTCTTGCATGCTCTCCGTTGCTAGTAGAGGCTCTGGCCAAGTTGATACTTGTGACTCCAAGAGGGAGTATTTATGCTCGATAGTGGGTTCATGCCTCCATTAAATCCGGGACGAGTGACGAAAGTTCTAAGGTTGTGGATGTGTTGTTGCCACTAGGGATAAAACATCGATGCTTTGTCTAAGGATATTTGTGTTGATTACATTACGCACCATACTTAATGCAATTGTCTCGTTGTTTACAACTTAATACCGGAAGGGGTTCGGATGATAACCTCGAAGGTGGACTTTTTAGGCATAGATGCATGCTCGGATAGCGGTCTATGTACTTTGTCGTAATGCCCCGATTAAATCTCATAGTACTCATCATGATATATGTATGTGCATTGTTATGCCTTCTTTATTTGTCAATTGCCCAACTGTAATTTGTTCACCCAACATCTGCTATCTTATGGGAGAGACACCGCTAGTGAACTGTGGACCCCGGTCCTATTCTTTACATCTAAAATACAAACTGCTGCAATTGTTCTTTACTGTTCTTCGCAAACAACCATCATCATCCACACTATACATCTAATGCTTTGTTTACAGCAAGCTAGGTGAGATTGACAACCTCGCCGTTACGTTGGGACAAAGTTCTGTGATTGTGTTGTGCAGGTTCCACGTTGGCGCCGAATCCCTGTTGTTGCGCCGCACTACACTCCGCCACCAACAACCTTCAACGTGCTTCTTGGCTCCTACTGGTTCGATAACCTTGGTTTCTTACTGAGGGAAAACTTGCTACTGTGCGCATCACACCTTCCTCTTGGGGTTCCCAACGGACGTGTCATCTACGCGCATCAACACGCTCCGCTGTTTCGTATGAATACATATGTTCTTAGCTTTATTCTTAATGTTCATGGCGAAGGTTGAAACTGCTTCGTTCATTGTTATATGGTTGGAAACAGAAAATGCTGCATGTGGTAAATGGTATAATATCTTGAATAATTTGATACTTGGCAATTGTTGTGCTCATATAGATCAAGTTTAAGCTCTTGCATCATGTACTTTGTACCTATTAATGAAGAACTACATAGAGCTTGTTAAAATTTGGTTTGCATGATTAGTTTCTCTAGAGTCTAGATATTTTCTAGTTAAGGTGTTTGAACAACAAGGAGACGATGTAAAGTCTTATAATGCTTGCAATATGTTCATATGTAAGTTTTGTTGTACCGTTTTATACTTGAGTTTGCTTCAAACAACCTTGCTAGCCTAGCCTTGTATTGAGAGGAATTCTTCTCATGCATCCAAATCCTTGAGCCAAAAACTATGCCATTTGTGTCCACCATACCTACCCACTACATGGTATTTCTCTGCCATTCCAAAGTAAATTACTTGAGTGCTACCTTTAAAAATTCTATCCTTTGTATTTTCAATATATAGCTCATGGGAAAATAGCCTTAAAAACTATTGTGGTGAAGAATATGTAGCTATGTATCTTGTTTCTTAATAAGTTGCTTGTTGAGCGGTAACCATGTTTCGGGGACGCCACCAACTACCTTTGTTGAATATCATGTGAGTTGCTATGCATGTTCGTCTTTTCTGAAGTAAGGGTGATTTATCATGATCAAATGGTTTGAGTGTGCATATTGTTAGAGAAGAACATTGGGCCGCTAACTAAAGCCATGATCCATGGTGGAAGTTTCAGTTTAGACAACTAATCCTCAATATCTTATGAGAATATTATTCGTTGTTGAATGCTTATGCATTAAAGAGGAGTCCATTATCTGTTGTCTATGTTGTCCCGGTATGGATGTCTAAGTTGAGAATAATCAAAAATGAGAAATCAAATGCGATCTTTCTCCTTAGACCTTTGTACAGGCGGCATAGAGGTACCCCTTTGTGACACTTGGTTGAAACATATGTTATGCAATGATAATCCATGTAAATCCAAGCTAATTAGGACAAGGTGCGAGCACTATTGGTAATCTATGCATGAGGCTTGCAACTTATAGGATATCTTATACATAACACATATGATTTATTCCTACCGTTGACAAAATTGTTTCTATGTTTTCAAAATGAAAAGCTCTAGCACAAAAATAGTAATCCATGCTTCCCTCTGCGAAGGGCCATTCTTCTACTTTATTGTTGAGTCAGTTTACCTACTTCTTTCTATCTTAGAAGCAAACACTTGTATCAACTTTGTGTATTGATTCTCACATGTTTACCTATTGCACTTGTTATATTACTTTGTGTTCATAATTATCCATGAGATATACATGTTGAAGTTGAAAGCAACTGCTGAAACTTATATCTTCCTTTGTGTTGCTTCAAAGCTTTCTACTAAGAATTTATTGCTTTATGAGTTAACTCTTATGGAAGTCTTATTTATGCTTGTCTTGAAAGTATTATTCATGAAAAGTCTTTGCTATATGATTCATTTGTTTATTCATTGTCTTTGCCATTGCTTCGAATCGATGCATTCATCTCATATGCTTTACAATAGTATTGATCAAGATTATGATAGCATGTCACTTCAGAAATTATCCTTGTTATCGTTTATCTACTCGAGGGCGAGTAGGAACTAAGCTTGGGATGCTTGATACGTCTCAAACGTATCTATAATTTCTTATGTTCCATGCTACTTTTATGATGATACTCACATATTTTATACACACTTTATGTCATTATTATGCATTTTCCGGCACTAACCTATTGACGAGATGCCGAAGAGCCAGTTGCTGTTTTCTGCTATTTTTGATTTCAGAAATCCTAAAAGGAAATATTCTCGGAATTGGACGAAATCAACGCCCAGTATCTTATTTTTCCACGAAGCTTCCAAAAGACCGAAAGGGAAACGAAGTGGGGCGACGGGGCTCCGACACCACAGGGCCGCGCGGCCAAGGGTGGTCCCGCGCCGCCCTATGGTGTGGGTCCCCAGTCAGCCCTCCGACTCCGCCCTTCCGCCTACTTAAAGCCTTCGTCGCGAAAACTCCAGTACCGAGAGCCACGATACAGAAAACCTTCCAGAGACGCCGCCGCCGCCAATCCCATCTCGGGGGTTTCAGGAGATCGCCTCCGGCACCCTGCCGGAGAGGGGAATCATCTCCCGGAAGACTCTTCATCACCATGATCGCCTCCGGATTGATGTGTGAGTAGTTCACCCCTGGACTATGGGTCCATAGCAGTAGCTAGATGGTTGTCTTCTCCTCATTGTGCTATCATGTTAGATCTTGTGAGCTGCCTATCATGATCAAGATCATCTATTTGTAATGCTACATGTTGTGTTTGTTGGGATCCGATGAATATGGAATACTATGTCAAGTTGATTATCAATCTATCATATATATGTTGTTTATGTTCTTGCATGCTCTCCGTTGCTAGTAGAGGCTCGGCCAAGTTGATACTTGTGACTCCAAGAGGGAGTATTTATGCTCGATAGTGGGTTCATGCCTCCATTGAATCTCGGGACGATGGATGAAAGTTCTAAGGTTGTGGATGTGCTTGTTGCCACTAGGGATAAAACATCAATGCTTTGTCTAAGGATATTTGTGTTGATTACATTACGCACCATACTTAATGCAATTGTCTGTTGTTTGCAACTTAATACTGGAAGGGGTTCGGATGATAACCCGAAGGTGGACTTTTAGGCATAGATGCTCGGATAGCGGTCTATGTACTTTGTCGTAATGCCCCGATTAAATCTCATAGTAGTCATCGTGATATATGTATGTGCATTGTTATGCCTTCTTTATTTGTCAATTGTCCAACCGTAATTTGTTCACCCAACATGCTATTTCTTATCGGAGAGACACCACTAGTGAACCGTGGACCCCGGTCCATTCTTTACATCTGAAATACAATCCACCGCAAACTCGTTCTTATCGTTTTTCGCAAACAAACATCATCTTCCACACTATACATTTAATCCTTTGTTTACAGCAGTCGGTGAGATTGACAACCTCACCGTTACGTTGGAGCAAAGTACTTTGATTGTGTTGTGCAGGTTCCACGTTGGCGCCGGAATCTATGGTGTTGCGCCGCACTACACTCCGTCACCAACGACCTTCACGTGATCCTTGACTCCTACTGGTTCGACAAACCTTGGTTTCGTACTGAGGGAAACTTGCTACTGTACGCATCACACCTTCTACTTGGGGTTCCCAACGGGCGTGTGCTTTACGCGTATCACCCACTCGTTAGCACGTAATGGCCAAATGAGGAGCCGACCCTACGCAGCCCCACTCATCAGCGGGTAACGGCAAAGCCTTTGACCCCACCATTTGAGCATTTCGAAGGGATTCAAACAAGAGAGAGGAAAAGTGAACAAAGATTTTGAGGCTTGACAAAATTGAATACAGCGAAGGAATGAGAGGCGCAAAAATAAAAAAAATCCTAAATTTTAATGAATTATCATATTTTCTTAATATATAACATAATTGCATCACTTCCGGTTGGCAACATAAATGTCACTATAGATGACATATATAACAGCTTCATGCTATCCTAATTTATTGTCAAGTCGATTTGAGATGCTCACGAGTATTGTCTTTTCTTGCAGCCCTAGATGTGCCCCATCAACCATCCCCCGGTTGCACGAGAGAGGTGATGCTATTGTCAGCCATTACATGGGCTTTGTTGTGCAGCATCGTCGGTGGCGCCAAAGAAGATAGAGGAGGAGGGGGTGGGGGAGTGGTGGCACACTCGGTTCGAGCCACACCCCTCAGAGTAGGAGTGCACCTCTGTCTCGATAAAAAATCGACTATACGAACTAGCAATAGAAGTTGTATCATACACCATGACGTCGGCTAAATATTGACGTTGTGTTGTCGCCGAGTCTAGGTAATCTTATGTTAAATTCTTATTAATTGATTTTCCACCCATGTGAGAAAACTAGGTAATCAAAAAAGAATGAAAAAAGGAACTCCACCCATCAAAGATATTCTCTACATCCGGGGTGCTGACTGACGAGCTTCATCAAGTGGAAAGGAGGTGACTTTGATGTTGTCAAAACTTCATTGATGCCATGAAAGGCTGCCACCGTCTCTTTTGGCAGCAAAGATGGATGATCAGACATGGGAATCGTTGAGCTAGCAATGCTGGCTGCCCAAAAGTGGAGTAACGCTTAACTCGATTGTTGATGATTAATCATGGCGGCCTTTTCCTAATAACATGGGCATGCATGAACGTTACCAAGCACGTTAGGCTCAACTATCCAGTTGCCTGCCACCTTGACTTTTCAGCTGGGTAAATATGACCCTGGTCGTGGTATATCCGCCGTCAGGGGCAGAAATGGATCCATCCATCTGCTGATGACTGATTAATTAAGCAGAGATAACAGTATTCTAATTGGAATCCCACGGTGCGTACATGTGGTTTGGTAATCACGCAACGGCGTAGCACATGCGCACGGCATGCCCATGTTAGACTTAACCAGCCAGCTACCACGTACGTACGTACACACGTCTTTGCTCGTTCCGAGATCTCCATTTTCCCGTGCATGCATGCATACACGCATGTGCGGCGCCGTGAGCTTTCTTTGATTCTTTTCCGCCGTTTCCGTCTATAAATCATGTGTCTATATATCATGTCAAGCCAAGATAAAATATCCTGAATATCGTAACACAACAAAGAATTCAGTGTGACCCATACTTTCTGTGTGTATAATCGCGTGTATGCATATTCATACAGTGTGTATGTAACTATGAACTACGTATATAGATCTGGTACAGAAGGAATATGTATACATCACACCTATACATCGAGAGTGTGCATCGGAGTGTGCATATGTATATATAGGAGAAATAATGTGGGCTGTACAGGAGTACAAGTTTGGCTGTATACTGGGGACCGTGTATAACCCGTGTATTCGTCCAAGTACGACACGTACGGATGGACCCCTGCCCCATCGATCGGCGATGAACTAGGATAACACAGGTTGTTGAGTAGGTACATTATTAGTCATCGTACAACGACAAACATGGTTAATATCGATACAGGTAGGCCAGGCGCGTCTCACTGGCACGCATGAGCACCGTCAGTCACCATGTCAGGCATGCGTGGTTAGGACATCTCAGTTTTGATTTAGGGTTCGTGGGGTCTAAGCCTCCACCTCTCGTATATTTATATAGGATCAACATACAATCATAGTACAACACGGCAGGTCTCTAGGTGTTCGTATACAACACGTATACGTGACCGAGACCGTTCTCAACACACCCCCTCAATCTGAACTACTAACTACTACATACAAGATTCAGATTGGAATGAAAACGGTCTAACATCTGCCGTGTAGCTGGCTTAGTAAACACATCAGCTTAGTTGATCATTCGTCGAGATGAACCTAACATCTAAATCACCAGAAGCAACGCGCTCTCGGACGAAAATGAAAATCTATCTCAATATGCTTCAGTCCGGCATGGAAAACTGGATTTCGTCGATAGGTATGTAGCCCCTAAATTATCACACCACGTAATGGCGGTACGTCGTCGAGGTACTCCAAGCTCCTTCAAAACAGACTCCACCCACATAGCTTCGGCAACTCCATTACCTAAAGCTTTATACTCCGCCTCGATGACTAGATCTTGAGACAAGTCGGTCGTTTCTTGGCACTCCATGAGACCAGATTTGGACCAACGAAAACAGACAAACCCACTCGGTAGACCGGCGATCATCTATGTCTCCTGCCCAATCCGCATCCGTAAAAATGCTAACACCGGTGAGATTCGACTTGCGTATACGCAGTCCTGTATCAAGTGTCCCTTTAACATACCGCAATATGCGCTTTACGAGCTTCCCAATGTTGATCGGTTGGCTGAGACAGAACCGGCACACTTTATTCACAAGCAAAGGACAAATCGGGACGGGTGAGTGTCAAATACCGCAACCCGCCAACTATGCTGCGATATCCGGTAGCATCTTCGGTACCTAGTAACATGCCGGACTCTCGGCATAATCGGTCCGAAGCAACCATAGGTGTCGAAGTGGCTCGACAATTCTCCATACTCACACGATGAAGCAAATCCAAAGCATATTTGCGCTCGAGTGAGAACCATCCCCCTGAATTGTAAGACGCCTCAAGACCAAGAAAATACGCCAAAGGACCGAGATCCTTAATAGGAAAACTGCGCGAAAGCTCTCGAACCGGACGATCAACAAGCAGCAGGTGTAGAACCAGCAATAACGATATCATCCACATAGACCAGACATGTAAATCTGAACACCGTGCCGAGAAAATATAAACAGGATGTATCAGCCTTTGACGAGACAAAACCAAGCTGAAAAAGACGTCCACTCAACCGAGCATACCGGGCACGGGAGACTGCTTAAGACCATAGAGAGCACGCCGAAGTTTGCACACATGAGAAGGATACCGAGCATCCTCAAAACCGGGAGGTTGTTGCATGTAGACATCCTCGTCGGATAACCATGCAAGAACGCATTACCGACATCAACCTCGGCGAAGTATCCAGCCACGCGAAACAGCAAGAGACGAAGACTAGACGAACGATTGCGGTGTTTGACGACGGATCGAAAGTGTCGCCATAATCAATACCGTGCTGTTGAGTGAATCCACGAGCAACCAGTCTAGCCTTGTACTTATCAATGGAACCATCTGGTCGTTGCTTGGTCTTAAACACCCATTTGCTGCCTACAATATTAACTCCTGGAGGACGAGGTACCAACTTCCAGGTATTAGTGTGACAGAGAGCAGCAAACTCATCGGACATAGCAGTACGCCATGCGGATCACGGAAAGCATCGATATGCGAAACAGGAGTCGCAAAGAAAGCCCGACGAGATGGATCATAACGAACCGTACCGTCCGTGTATTCTTTCGGTCGTCGTGTAGCATCCCGAGTACGAGTCACCATAGGATGCACGGAAGAAGTAGAGGCAAGGCGTCGCGAGCGTGTGTGTCGACGAGATATCGGAGTGCTCAGCAGATGCACTAGGCACAGAAGAGGCACCGGCCGAGTCGGCCGTCTGGGACAGCCCAGTGGCGGAAACTGGGGACGGCCCAGCTGGGGGATCCGTGCCGCCATGCACGTCAATCGCCCGCTCGCCATGCACGTCGGCCGCCTGCTCTCCTCGCACGTCGGTCGCCGAGGCAGGATCCTGCGCAACATGATCAGCAGTGCTACCAGAGGGATTAGTAGTCAAATATGTCAGGTCATAATTTCGCACAGAAACACTAGTAGCCGGTTCGGAAGACGGAAAAGTGATAGCTTCAGCAAGAGTAGACACGTCAACAGTAACACCGGGGTGGCAAACGGAAAAACAGACTCATCAAAGACAACGTCTCGAGAAATATAGATCCGCCCAGTGGATTGATCAAGACACTTGTAGCCTTTATGCATAGGACTATAACCAAGGAACACACACATCTTGGATCGAAACTCGAGTTTATGAGTGTTATACTTGCGAAGACTAGGCCAACAAGCACAGCCAAAAATACGAAGAAAATCATAATTAGGCTGAATATGGAAAAGACGCTGAATAGGAGTGTCTTGACGAAGCACCGGTGTAGGCATGCGATTAATAAGATAACATGCAAGTGAGAAAAGCTTCATCCCAATATCGCAACGGGAGAGAGGAGTGGGCTAACAAGGTAAGACCAGTTTCGACTAAGTGACGGTGTTTGCGCTCGGCAATGCCATTCTGTTGAGAGGTGTGTGGACATGAGACTCTGTGAGAAATACCGGTGCGCTGAAAATAGCTATGCAACCGATGATATTCACCCCCCCAGTCAGACTGGACGGCGCGGATCTTAGTGTTCAAGAGACGCTCAACATGGGCTTGGAAAGCATAAAACACCTGCTCAACATCTGACTTATTCTTGAGAAGATATATCCAGCAAAAACGAGAGTAGTCATCGATAAAACACACATAATACTTAAACCCCCCCGAAGAAGCACGGGCAGGCCCCCACACATCAGAATGAATTAATTCAAGGGGCTCAGTAGAAACACGGGTAGAGGCATTATATGATAATCGATGACTTTTACCACGTTGACAAGCATCACAAACTAGAGTTGAATTGTCTGAAGGAGAACACAAAAGACCACTTTGCCTAACAATAGAGCTAACGACATTTTTTGTAGGATGACCAAGACGCTGCTGCCAATGAGATGACGTGACCCTGACGCTGGATGCCGCATGACGCGCCGAAGAAGACTGAGCTCGGCCGAGCGGAAGAGGATAGAGACCACCTTGACTTCAACCGCGAAGAAGAACCTTCCTCGTGACCTTGTGCTTAACAAGGAAAAAGTAACGATGAAACTCAATAAAGATAGGATTATCTGTGACAAGACGATAAACAGACAAAAGATGTCGACTAATATTTGGAACATGAAGGATGTTATTCAAGCGAAGAGATGAACCGGCTATAGTAGAATTTCCAATGTGCGAAATAGACAAACCCGAACCATTTGCTACTTGAACTTGATCCTTGCCAAGCATAGGGAGCGCGAACATGCGGACGCTCGAGATCGCTTGTCGATGATCGGTCGCACCGCAGTCCATGACCCGGTGCCCGAGTCGTTGGAAGTTGACGCCGAATTGCCGGACCGAGTGTTGGGGTAGTAGTCATGATCGAAACGCCGGCGACAATCTTGGGCCTCATGACCCCAATTCTTGCAGATCCGGCACTTGGGACGCCGGCGGCGCGGCCGTTGTAGCCTCCCCTCCACCGCCGCCACCATTGTTGCGGCGACGATCCCGACCACCCTGGCCCCGCTGCCGCTGCTGCGGGTAGCCGCCCGAAGGACGACCGCCGGATGTGCGACCGCGATCTTGCACGTACGGGCGGTTCACCGGGGAGCGTTGGAGCGCATCGTGGCATTGGCCGACGACGTCCACTCCTCATTATCAGCCTTGCCGCGAGAGCTGCAGCGCTTCAAAGTTCAGCACCATAGAATAGAAGTCGGCGGCGGTCACCGGAGTGGTGACAACATTAAGCGACGCCGCGATCGGGTTGAAGTCCTTCCCCAAGCCGGTGAGCATATAGTCAATGATCTCGTCGTCTTGGAGCGGAAAACCAGCGGCGGTCATGGAGTCGGCCAAGGCTTTGACCTTGTGCATATACTCGCCGGCGGACATGTCGCTCTTCCTCGCCGCTCGGATCCGGCGCCGGATATGCCGCACGCTCGCGCGGCTCCGAGCCGAGAACATGGCGTGGATCTCCGTCCACACCTCGGCGGCCGTCGTGCAGCCGAGGAGTTGGCTCGCTATGTCCTCCGTCATGGAGGAGAGGAGCACACCTTTGACCTTCTGGTCCCGAGTCCACCACGTCGCATACGCGGGGTTGGGCACGGCCCGAGCGGCATCACCTGCCCCCTCGGTGATGGTCTGGGCCGGAGCGACGGCTGTCCCGTCGAGGAAGCCGTGAAGGGACGCGCCCGAGAGGTTAGTGAGGGAGAGAACCCTCCATAGGGCAAAGTTCCCTTTGTCGAGGCGGATCGCGATCGGAGTGACCGCGGCGGGAGCAAGCCGCAACCGGAGGAGAGACGATCGGCCCGAGGGCGGTGGAGGCCTCGGCGAGGTGGTCGTCATCGCCATTGGAGAAGCGACGGAGAGGAGATCGATCTCGTGGGGCTCGGTTTCGGCGGCTGCGATGGGGCTGCGATGTGGCTCTGATACCAAGTTTTGATTTAGGGTTCGTGGGGTCTAAGCCTCCACCTCTCGTATATTTATATAGGATCAACATACAATCATAGTACAACACGGCAGGTCTCTAGGTGTTCGTATACAACACGTATACGTGAACGAGACCGTTCTCAACAATCTCCAATCGGGTGACGCAAATCAGACGTCTAAATTGTCTTTGTGTGTTCGTTTGCGTCGCCCCATGGATGCGAAAATGACCGTTTTTATCCCCGCGTTCGTTTGCATCTGGGGGTGCTTTTAGCAGCCCGGTGCATTTCCGCGTTGACATGAACTAGGATGTTTGAAAACAAAAAAAATAAACAGTTTCAACAAAGTCATAGTTATTACATTCAAATTTTTAAAAGTCTACATGAAAATAAGATGGTATTCCTCTAGGCATTGTTTTCGAGGCCAGGCAATGCTCACTGATCCTCAATCACATCCCTCTGCAGGTGTTTGCACACGGCCTCGTTAGTGACTTCTACATTCGTATGCAGATAGTCCTCCCAAGATAATGCCCCAGAGATTGGCGCAACCAGCTCACCTTAGAAATCCCAGTGGTGCTCATTGCGGCTATCAGGACACTCGTTCTCAACGATCAGTGCATGATCACGCAACATGTCATCACCTCATGCATGGTCTTGAGCGACCATGTTCTTGCCGGGTGACGGACAATTGCCCACAGAGCTTGGACCACACCAAATCCTCGCTCCACATATTTCCTGCAAGCCTCTTGCATCTTGGCAAACCTCCTCGTCTTCTTCGAGTTTGGATTACGGATACTCTTCACCAGTGTTGCCCAGTCAAGGTAGATGCCATCAGCAGTATAATATGGGTTGTCATATGCATTTTCATTGACCTCATAGCTCACCCGGGGAGTTTTGCCTTGCATAAGCATGTTAAGAGCATCTCCACCGATAGCCCCCAAATAGGCACCGGCAGGGGCGCCGGCACCTCCGTTTGGGGGGCGTCGGCACTGCATCCTCTATTTGGGGGAGCTGTTCCCACACCGGCGCCCCCAAAACGGCGGCCCCGATAGATGTTTTGATTTAAAATCATAAATAAATGCATAGAAAATTGAATAAGAAACATTTTATTCCACAAACTAATACATAATTGGGAACGTTGTTTACATGAAGATATAGTTTGGAACATGTTTTTCCACAAACTAATACATAGTTTGAACCATGGTTGACACAAATATAAAACATTGCAAAAAAAACTAAACCTAACTAGGTCGGTCATCGCAGGTTTCGTGTGTCCGCTGCCAAGAAAGAACACTCGAGGGCACACCCAGTCACCCAAACTGGAAAATCCAGCTAGCGAGGGTGCCTGTGTTGGTTCTTCCGAGGAAGAACATCCAAAAACATGCGAGCCAATATTCGTTGCGAAGAAACAACACTCGTCAGTCGTCGTCCTCCTCGGCGCTGTCAACGTGGTAGTTTCGGCGGCAACGCATCTCGTCGAACACCTTGACGCTCATGTCCCTGTCGCCAAAGTACGAGAACACGAGCACCAAGCCGGCTTGGAGGCTGTGGTGGCGCGCCAACTTCTCCCAGCCGATGTGGAGGTACATCTTGCCGCGCGCGTCGTAGATGACGTCCACGATCCACCGGTAGTAGCCTCACGAATCCTCCCGCAGATGCAGCGTGCCCGGGCGGTCGTCGCCGGCGATGAAGTTGGCGAAGGTGTCCGGTAGCCTCTGGATGCCACGTGGGTCACCCTTGAGGACGAGGAAGAACTCGCACGGCACGGGCCCCTCCTCGTCCATCTCGAACGATGAAGATGACGGCGTCGCAGGCGACGGAGTGCGTGCACCTCTGCCGCGGTCACGGCCACGACCATGGACGCGACCTCAGCCTCGACCAGACATGGGGTCGTCTTTTCAGATGGTGGCGGCTAGGGTTGGGGAGAGAGGCGCTAGGGTTTGTGTGTGAGAGGAACGATGAGAGGCGGCCCTTTTTATAGGCCGGAGGGAGGCGGGGGAGCGGGTGAGCGGTGGCGCTCATTAACGCCGGCACGAAGAGCAAGGCGCGCGCGACGGGACGGTTCGCTGCGCGTCTGCGGAAACTGCACCGCCGCTGCGCCCCAATAACTCTCGTCGCGAGGTAGGCGACGGTTAGGTTAAAACTGAATGAGCCGCTGACGCATCGGCCCTACCACTCCCCGCTGGCGTCGACTTTTGGGATGTGTGGCTGACAGGTGGCTCCCATGCCCAAAAAATTCAGCCTCGCGAGGCGCCGACGCGCCCGATTCGCGCCCTTGGCGAGGGGCCGACACGGGGTTGCCGGCGATTCTATTGGGCTCCAAAATTGGCCGCCGCCGTTTGGGGCGCGCCGGTGCGAGCCCATTTTCGCCCCCGGCCCCCAAAAAGCTATCGGGGCCGTTATCGGGGGCGCCGGTGGAGATGCTCTAAAAACCGGTGATCGGTGCAACACATTGATGTCATTGTTGGAACCGGCCATTCCAAAGAATGAATACCAAATCCATAAATCTTGAGATATGACAGCTTCAAGAATGACAGTTCGTCCCTCCGCATGCCCGTTGTACTGACCCTAACATCCAAATGGACAGTTCTTCCACTCGTAGTGCATGCAATCTATGCTGCCAATCATTCCTGGGAACCCTCTAGACTCGTTGATAGACAACAACCGTCTTGTATCCTCAACAGTTGGCTCCCTACAGTAATGTTATCCGAACACGGCAATCACAGCTCGGCAAAACTTGTACATGAACTCAAGGCAGGTGTTCTCACCCATTCGAAGATACTCATCGAATATATCAGCAACCATTCCATATGATAGCATGCATATAGCTGCGGAGAATTTTTGGTAGGAGGTGAAGCCTAGCGCACCTGTTGCATCGGGTCTGCATTAGAAGTAGGGGTCGTAGTTTCTGACGCCCCGTAGAATGATCATGAAAAGGTCCCTTGACATCCTATACCGGCGCCGGAACATTTTTTCCTTGAACACCGGATCGGTTCGATGGAAGTAGTCCTTGTGGAGTCGGAGGTGCCCTTCCACTCTGTTGCGCGGCAGGTTTTTTGAGCGGCCCTTGACAGAGCCCTTGTGCGCCATGAAAACTTCACAAAGACCAAACTGACAAGCATAAGAAGATAAAACAAGAGTAACTTCAAAACATTCAGCATATAGGAAGGTGCTTTAGTACCATGAAAACTTCTACAACCATATTTTACTCTCTCATAATAATTTCCAGTAGCATCATGAATAAACTCAATAATATAATTATCACATAAAAAATTCTTATCATGAGCCAGATGAATAAAATAGTTATTAGTCTCCACATAAGCATAGTCATTCTTATTAGTTGTAGTGAGAGCATATTCAACAAAATAGCTATCAATATTATTCTCATCACCATAATCATCAGATATATATAGGAGACATATTGTAATCATAATTATTTTTCTCCTCAATAGTAGGTGGCCTGAAAATACCATATTCATCATTGTAATCATCATAGCAAATTTTCTCCTCTAAATCTAGGAACTAAAAAGATCATTTTCGTAAAAACTAGCTTCCCCAAGCTTTTTCCATAGCATTAGCAATAATGGTGTTCAAATTATTCATACTAATATCATTGCTATTAACATGCAAATAGAGTTCCATAGGTTGTTTTAATATTCTCTTCAAACACTTCATGTCCTAGCTCAAGATAAATACTATAAAGCTCTCTAATTTTGTTGTTGTTTTCCATTAAGCTTAACTAGGGAAAAACAAGAAACATCAATATGGGAGGTGAGAATGGAATAAACTAAGCAAAACAATAACAAAGTAAAGAGATTGGAGATGAGAGACTCCCCTTGCAGAAATCCTCTTTCTCCCCGGCAACGGCGCGAGAAAAAGAGCTTGATGAGCGCAGATTGCACACTGTTGGGGAACCCCAAGAGGAAGGTATGATGAGCACAGTTGCAAGTTTTTTCTCAGTAAGAACTCAAGGTTTAATTTACCAGCAGGAGAAAGGCGTGACTTCTGAAGATGTTGCTAGCTGACTATTGGTAGGTGCTTGTGACGGTAAAGCACACGCCCGTTGGGAACCCCAAGAGGAAGGTATGATGAGTACAACAGCGAGTTTTCCCTCAGTAAGAAACCAAGGTTATCGGATGATGAGGACATCCCTACTACACCACTACCTCCGTCATTGATAAATGAAGATGAACCTGCTGTGAAGCTCAAGTCCGATGAAGTTCGGATTGGACCAATTACAAGGGCTCGTGCGAAGCTACTTAAACAATAGGTGAACTTGTTTCTAAACGGTACTTTGATTGATGAGAACTTTATACTACCTAAGTCCTATTACTTATGTATCATCAGGTATCAAGAGGAGACGAGCGTCGCACGAGGAGTAGAGGAGCAGCTGGACATTGATACGTCTCCGACGTATCGATAATTTCTTATGTTCCATGCCACATTATTGATGATATCTACATGTTTTATACATACTTTATGTCATATTCATACGTTTTCCGGAACTAACCTATTGACGAGATGCCGAAGGGCCAGCTTGTCGTTTTCGCTGTTTTTGGTTTCGGAAATCCTAGTAAGGAAATATTCTCGGAATTGGACGAAATCAACGCCCGTGGTCCTATTTTTCCACGAAGCTTCCGAAGTCCGAAGGGGAAACGAAGTGGGGCCACGAGGTGGGGACACAGTAGGGCGGCGCGGCCCAAGCCCTGGCCGCGCCGGCCTAGTGTGTGGTCCCACCAGGACCCCTCCGAGGCTGCCCTTCAGCCTACTTAAGGTCTCCGTCGCGAAAACCCTATTACGTTCGACGAAACCAGAGAAAACCTTCCGGAGCCGCCGCCATCGCGAAGCCAAGATCCGGGGGACAAGAGTCTCTGTCTCCGGCACGCCGCCGGACGGGGAAGTGCCCCCGGAAGGCTTCTCCATCGACACCGCTGCCATCTCCACCGCCATCTTCATCACCGCTGCTGTCTCCCATGAGGAGGGAGTAGTTCTCCATCGAGGCTCGGGGCTGTACCGGTAGCTATGTGGTTAATCCCTCTCCTATGTACTTCAATATACAATAATCTCATGAGCTGCCTTACATGATTGAGATTCATATGATGATGCTTGTAATCTAGATGTCATTATGCTAGTCAAGTGGGTTTTACTTATGTGATCTCCGGAGACTCCTTGTCCCACGTGTGTAAAGGTGACAGTGTGTGCACCGTGTGGGTCTCTTAGGCTATATTTCACGAATACTTATTCACTCGTTATGAATGGCATAGTGAAGTGCTTATTTATATCCCTTTATGATTGCAATGTGTTTTGTATCACAATTTATCTGTGTGCTACTCTAGTGATGTTATTAAAGTAGTTTATTCCTCCTGCACGGTGTAATGGTGACGAGTGTGTGCATCGTGTAGTACTTGGCGTAGGCTATGATTGTGATCTCTTGTAGATTATGAAGTTAACTATTGCTATGATGGTATTGATGTGATCTATGCCTCCTTTCGTAGCGTGAAGGTGACAGATGTGCATGCTATGTTAGTACTTGGTTTGGTTATGTTGATCTCGTTGTGCACTCTAAGGTTATTTAAACATGAACATCGAATATTGTGGAGCTTGTTAACTCCGGCATTGAGGGTTCGTGTAATCCTACACGGTTAGTGGTGTTCATCATCCAACAAGAGAGTGTAGAGTCTAGCATTTATCTATTTATTCTCGTTATGTGATCAATGATTGAGAGTGTCCACTAGTGAAAGTATGATCCCTAGGCCTTGTTCCTAAATATCGCTACCGCTGCTTGTTTACTCGTTTTACTCGCATCCGTACTTCTCGCAATATTACCACCATCAACCACACGCCAGCAAGCACTTTTCTCGGTGCCGTTACTATCGCTTATACTTATTCATACCACCCGTATTTCACTATCTCTTCGCCGAACTAGTGCACCTATTAGGTGTGTTGGGGACACAAGAGACTTCTTGCTTTGTGGTTGCGGGGTTGCATGAGAGGGATATCTTTGACCTCTTCCTCCCCGAGTTCGATAAACCTTGGGTGATCCACTTAAGGGAAACTTGCTGTCGTTCTACAAACCTCTCGCTCTTGGAGGCCCAACACTGTCTACAAGAATAGAAGCACCCGTAGACATCAAGCACTTTTCCGGCGCCGTTGTCGGGAGGAAAGGTAAAAGGTACTCACACTCCGGATCTCGGCTACTAAGAACTTTTCCAAGCACCGTTGTAAGTACTCGAAGCTATTTCCTTTAGATCCTGCAATTGCATCTTTTTGTTTCTTGTTTACACTAGTTTGGCATAATGGACAACAATGAGCTTCTTATTCTATTTCCTGATTTAAGACATGGATGGTTTGATGCGAAAATTAAAAAACCCATGGAACATATTAGTATGAACACTTTGAATACCATTGTTGCTAATGATATAGAAAGTTCTAAGCTTGGGGAAGCTGGTTCGATGAGCATGATCTTTTTAGTCCCCCAAGCATTGAGGAGAAAATTTACTTTGATGATACTTTGTCTCCTATTTATGATGATTATAATGATAGTAGTCTTTTAGTACCGCTTGTTATGGAGGATAAATTTGATTATGATTACAATATGCCTCCTATATTTGATGATGAGAATAATAATGATAGCTACTTTGTTGAATTTGCTCCTACTACAATTAATAAGAATAACTATGCTTATGTTGGGAGTAGTAATAATTTTATGCATTAGACTCATGATAAGAATGTTTCATTTGATAGTTATATTGTTGAGTTTGCTCATGATGCTACAGTATATTATTATGAGAGAGGAAAATATGGTTGTAGAAATTTTCATGTTACTAAAACACCTCTCTATATGCTGAAATTTTTGAAGTTACACTTGTTTTATCTTTCTATGCTTGTTGCATCATGCTTCATGAATTTGTTTATTTACAAGATTCCTTTTCATAGGAAGCATGTTAGGCTTAAATGTGTTTTGAATTTGCCTCTTGATGCTCTCTTTTGCTTCAAATACTATCTCTTGCGAGTGCATCATTAAAACTCGCTGAGCCCATCTTAATGGCTATAAAGAAAGAACTTCTTGGGAGATAACCCATGTGTTTATTTTACTACAGCAATTTTGTTTTATATTTGAGTCTTGGAAGTTGTTACTACTGTAGAAACCTCTCCTTATCTTAGTTTTATTGCATTGTTGTGCCAAGTAAAGTCTTTGATAGTAAGGTTCATACTAGATTTGGATTATCGCACGAAACATGATTTCTTGCTCGTCACGAATCCGGGCCTAATTCTCTGTAGGTAACTCAGAAAATTATGCCAATTTACGTGAGTGATCCTCAGATATGTACGCAACTTTCATTCAATTTGAGCATTTTCATTTGAGCAAGCCGGTGCCTCAATAAAATTCGTCTTTACGGACTGTTCTGTTTTGACAGATTCTGCCTATTATTTCGCATTGCTTCTTTTGCTATGTTGGATGGATTTCTTTGTTCCATTAACTTCCAGTAGCTTTGAGCAATGTCCGAAGTGTTAAGAATGATTGTGTCACCTCTGAACATGTGAGTTTTTGATTATGCACTAACCCTCTAATGAGTTTGCTTTGAGTTTGGTGTGGAGGAAGTTTTCAAGGGTCAAGAGAGGAGGATGATATACTATGATCAAGAAGAGTGAAGAGTCTAAGCTTGGGGATGCCCCCGTGGTTCATCCCTGCATATTTCAAGAAGACTCAAGCATCTAAGCTTGGGGATGCCCAAGGCATCCCCTTCTTCATCGACAACTTATCGGGTTTCTTCTCTTGAAACTATATTTTTATTCGGTCACATCTTATGTACTTTACTTGGAGCGTCACGTGTGCTTTTATTTTTGTTTGTGTTTGAATAAATTCATGCTTGTGTGGGAGAGAGACACGCTCCGCTGGTTCATATGAACACATGTGTTCTTAGCTCATAATGTTCATGGCGAAGGTTGAAACCGCTTCGTTAATTGCTATTTGGTTGGAAACGGGAAATGCTACATGTGGTAATTGATAAAATGTCTTGGATAATTTGATACTTGGCAATTGTTGTGCTCATGTTTAAGCTCTTTCATCATATACTTTGCACCCATTAATGAAGAAATACATAGAGCTTGATAAAATTTGGTTTGCATAATTGGTCTCTCTAAGGTCTAGATAATTTCTAGTAAAGAGTTTGAACAACAAGGAAGACGGTGTAGAGTCTTATAATGTTTACAATATGTCTTTTATGTGAGTTTTGCTGCACCGGTTCATCCTTGTGTTTGTTTCAAATAACCTTGCTAGCCTAAACCTTGTATCGAGAGGGAATACTTCTCATGCATCCAAAATCCTTGAGCCAACCACTATGCCATTTGTGTCCACCATACCTACCTACTACATGGTATTTCTCCGCCATTCCAAAGTAAATTGCTTGAGTGCTTCCTTTAAAATTTCTATCCTTTACCTTTGCAATATATAGCTCATGGGACAAATAGCTTAAAAACTATTGTGGTATTGAATATGTACTTATGCACTTTATCTCTTATTAAGTTGCTTGTTGTGCGATAACCATGTTCCTGGGGACGCCATCAACTCTCTTTGTTGAATATCATGTGAGTTGCTATGCATGTCCGTCTTGTCTGAAGTAAGGGAGATTTACCACTCATTTAATGGTTAGAGCATGCATAATGTTAGAGAAGAACATTGGGCCGCTAACTAAAGCCATGATCCATGGTGGAAGTTTCAGTTTTGGACATATATCCTCAATCTCATATGAGAACATTAATTGTTGCTACATGCTTATGCATTAAAGAGGAGTCCATTATCTGTTGTCTATGTTGTCCCGGTATGGATGTCTAAGTTGAGAATAATCAAAAGCGAGAAATCCAATGCGAGCTTTCTCCTTAGACCTTTGTACAGGCGGCATAGAGGTACCCCTTTGTGACACTTGGTTAAAACATGTGTATTGCGATGATAATCCCGGTAATCCAAGCTAATTAGGACAAGGTGCGGGCACTATTAGTATACTATGCATGAGGCTTGCAACTTGTAAGATATAGTTTACATAACACATATGCTTTATTACTAACATTGACAAAATTGTTTCTTGTTTTCAAAACCAAAAGCTCTAGCACAAATATAGCAATCAATGCTTCCCTCTGCGAAGGGTCTTTCTTTTACCTTTTATGTTGAGTCAGTTCACCTATCTCTCTCCACCTCAAGAAGCAAACACTTGTGTTAACTGTGCATTGATTCTTACATACTTGCATATTGCACTTGTTATATTGCTTTGCATTGACAAACTATCATTGAGATATACATGTTACAAGTTGAAAGCAACCGCTGAAACTTAATCTTCCATTGTGTTGCTTCAATGCCTTTACTATGAATTTATTGCTTTATGAGTTAACTCTTATGCAAGACTTATTGATGCTTGTCTTGAAAGTACTATTCATGAAAAGTCTTTGCTATATGATTCATTTGTTTACTCATATCATTTACCATTGTTTTGATCGCTGCATTCATTACATATGCTTACAATAGTATGATCGAGGTTATGATGGCATGTCACTCCAGAAATTATCTTTGTTATCCTTTACCTGCTCGGGACGAGCAGAAACTAAGCTTGGGGATGCTGATACGTCTCCGACGTATCGATAATTTCTTATGTTCCATGCCACATTATTGATGATATCTACATGTTTTATACATACTTTATGTCATATTTATACGTTTTCCGGAACTAACCTATTGACGAGATGCCGAAGGGCCGGTTGTTGTTTTCTCGCTGTTTTTGGTTTCAGAAATCCTAGTAAGGAAATATTCTCGGAATTGGACGAAATCAACGCCCGGGGTCCTATTTTTCCACGAAGCTTCCAGAAGTCCGAAGGGGAAACGAAGTGGGGCCACGAGGTGGGGACACAGTAGGGCGGCGCGGCCCAAGCCCTGGCCGCGCCGGCCTAGTGTGTGGTCCCACCAGGACCCCTCCGAGGCTGCCCTTCCGCCTACTTAAGGTCTCCGTCGCGAAAACCCTATTACGTTCGACGAAACCAGAGAAAACCTTCCAAAGCCGCCGCCATCGCGAAGCCAAGATCTGGGGGACAGGAGTCTCTGTTCCGGCACGCCGCCGGGACGGGGAAGTGCCCCCGGAAGGCTTCTCCATCGACACCGCTGCCATCTCCACCGCCATCTTCATCACCGCCGCTGTCTCCCATGAGGAGGGAGTAGTTCTCCATCGAGGCTCGGGGCTGTACCGGTAGCTATGTGGTTAATCCCTCTCCTATGTACTTCAATACAATAATCTCATGAGCTGCCTTACATGATTGAGATTCATATGATGATGCTTGTAATCTAGATGTCATTATGCTAGTCAAGTGGGTTTTACTTATGTGATCTCCGGAGACTCCTTGTCCCACGTGTGTAAAGGTGACAGTGTGTGCACCGTGTGGGTCTCTTAGGCTATATTTCACAGAATACTTATTCACTCGTTATGAATGGCATAGTGAAGTGCTTATTTATATCCCTTTATGATTGCAATGTGTTTTGTATCACAATTTATCTCGTGTGCTACTCTAGTGATGTTATTAAAGTAGTTTATTCCTCCCGCACGGTGTAATGGTGACAGTGTGTGCATCGTGTAGTACTTGGCGTAGGCTATGATTGTGATCTCTTGTAGATTATGAAGTTAACTATTGCTATGATGGTATTGATGTGATCTATGCCTCCTTTCGTAGCGTGAAGGTGACAGAGTGTGCATGCTATGTTAGTACTTGGTTTGGTTATGTTGATCCGTTGTGCACTCTAAGGTTATTTAAACATGAACATCGAATATTGTGGAGCTTGTTAACTCCGGCATTGAGGGTTCGTGTAATCCTACACGATTAGTGGTGTTCATCATCCAACAAGAGAGTGTAGAGTCTAGCATTTATCTATTTATTCTCGTTATGTGATCAATGATTGAGAGTGTCCACTAGTGAAAGTATGATCCCTAGGCCTTGTTCCTAAATATCGCTACCGCTGCTTGTTTACTCGTTTTACTGCATCCGTACTTCCTGCAATATTACCACCATCAACCACACGCCAGCAAGCACTTTTCAGGTGCCGTTACTACTGCTTATACTTATTCATACCACTCGTATTTCACTATCTCTTCGCCGAACTAGTGCACCTATTAGGTGTGTTGGGGACACAAGAGACTTCTTGCTTTGTGGTTGCGGGGTTGCATCGGAGGGATATCTTTGACCTCTTCCTCCCCGAGTTCGATAAACCTTGGGTGATCCACTTAAGGGAAACTTGTCGCTGTTCTACAAACCTCTGCTCTTGGAGGCCCAACACTGTCTACAAGAATAGAAGCACCCGTAGACATCAAGCACTTTTCCGGCGCCGTTGCCGGGGAGGAAAGGTAAAAGGTACTCACACTCTGGATCTCGGCTACTAAGCACTTTTCCGGCACCGTTGTAAGTACTCGAAGCTATTTCCTTTAGATCCTGCAATTGCATCTTTTTGTTTTTTGTTTACACTAGTTTGGCATAATGGACAACAATGAGCTTCTTATTCTATTTCCTGATTTAAGACATGGATGGTTTGATGCGAAAATTAAAAAACCCATGGAACATATTAGTATGAACACTTTGAATACCATTGTTGCTAATGATATAGAAAGTTCTAAGCTTGGGGAAGCTGGTTCTGATGAGCATGATCTTTTTAGTCCCCCAAGCATTGAGGAGAAAATTTACTTTGATGATACTTTGCCTCCTATTTATGATGATTATAATGATAGTAGTCTTTTAGTACCGCTTTGTTATGGAGGATAAATTTGATTATGATTACAATATGCCTCCTATATTTGATGATGAGAATAATAATGATAGCTACTTTGTTGAATTTGCTCCTACTACAATTAATAAGAATAACTATGCTTATGTTGGGAGTAGTAATAATTTTATGCATGAGACTCATGATAAGAATGTTTCATTTGATAGTTATATTGTTGAGTTTGCTCATGATGCTACTGGATATTATTATGAGAGAGGAAAATATGGTTGTAGAAATTTTCATGTTGCTAAAACACCTTTCTATATGCTGAAATTTTTGAAGTTACACTTGTTTTATCTTTCTATGCTTGTTGCATCATGCTTCATGAATTTGTTTATTTACAAGATTACTTTTCATAGGAAGCATGTTAGGCTTAAATGTGTTTTGAATTTGCCTCTTGATGCTCTCTTTTGCTTCAAATACTATCTCTTGCGAGTGCATCATTAAAACTGCTGAGCCCATCTTAATGGCTATAAAGAAAGAACTTCTTGGGAGATAACCCATGTGTTTATTTTACTACAGCAATTTTGTTTTATATTTGAGTCTTGGAAGTTGTTACTACTGTAGCAACCTCTCCTTATCTTAGTTTTATTGCATTGTTGTGCCAAGTAAAGTCTTTGATAGTAAGGTTCATACTAGATTTGGATTACTGGCGCAGAAACAGCATTTCTTGCCGTCACGAATCTGGGCCTAATTCTCCGTAGGTAACTCAGAAAATTATGCCAATTTACGTGAGTGATCCTCAGATATGTACGCAACTTTCATTCAATTTGAGAATTTTCATTTGATCAAGTCTGGTGCCTCAATAAAATTCGTCTTTACGGACTGTTCTATTTTGACAGATTCTGCCTATTATTTCGCATTGCTTCTTTTGCTATGTTGGATGGATTTCTTTGTTCCATTAACTTCCAGTAGCTTTGAGCAATGTCCAGAAGTGTTAATAATGATTGTGTCACCTCTGAACATGTGAGTTTTTGATTATGCACTAACCCTCTAATGAGTTTGCTTTGAGTTTGGTGTGGAGGAAGTTTTCAAGGGTCAAGAGAGGAGGATGATATACTATGATCAAGAAGAGTGAAGAGTCTAAGCTTGGGGATGCCCCCGTGGTTCATCCCTGCATATTTCAAGAAGACTCAAGCATCTAAGCTTGGGGATGCCCAAGGCATCCCTTCTTCATCGACAACTTATCAGGTTTCTTCTCTTGAAACTATATTTTTATTCGGTCACATCTTATGTACTTTACTTGGAGCGTCTGTGTGCTTTTAGTTTTGTTTGTGTTTGAATAAATTCATGCTTTTGTGGGAGAGAGACACGCCAGCAAGCACTTTTCTGGTGCCGTTACTACTGCTTATACTTATTCATACCACCTGTATTTCACTATCTCTTCGCCGAACTAGTGCACCTATTAGGTGTGTTGGGGACACAAGAGACTTCTTGCTTTGTGGTTGCAGGGTTGCATGAGAGGGATATCTTTGACCTCTTCCTCCCCGAGTTCGATAAACCTTGGGTGATCCACTTAAGGGAAACTTGCTGTCGTTCTACAAACCTCTCGCTCTTGGAGGCCCAACACTCGTCTACAAGAATAGAAGCACC